>NC_049207.1:55279936-55409936 GCF_013347855.1 Anguilla anguilla | reverse complement strand
AACAGCGGCCCGGAAGCGCTGAAGCAAGTCCCCTTTGTGCTCAGAACCCCGCACATTCATCCTGTTCTGAGAAGCACACCTGGTCCCGTGTGTGCGGCGAGCTTGGCGGCAGGGTGCGGTCCGGACGGCGCGTCCTTTCGTGCCTTTGTGTGCGCGCTCTACCGTTCGCCGTTCACCCTTCAATGGAGAACGGGGGCGTGGTCATAACTTCTCCCCGCTACTTTTTGTAATTGCGAAAACAATATTTCAAGTTGTTAGTCACGCAAATTTTTTTTGTTTGTCTTTGTCTGGTTGTCTGAAATGTTTGATTGTCATCTTCACTCATGTGTGTGCGTATGTCTGTGTATGTGAAAATACTAACGTGCTGTGTGTGCTTTAGGTGTGGGGCCCAGATAAGGGTGTACAGTGTAACTTCTGTGGGTGGAGGGGGTGATGGGGGGGGGGGGGGGCGATACAGGTCAAACAAGGCAGAAATGTCAGAGTGCGAAACCATCCTTCACAAAGGTCATCGTCTCTGGTGGTTTTATTTTTGTTTTTCCATTGTGGTCGGGGGTGGTGTCTGATCACAGCAGACGGGTAACGACAGAACGCCTGGCCCCGCCCCTTTCCGACAACGCTTTCTGCTGGAGGTGTAAGGCCTCGCGGAAGCCTGACCTGATAACCATCAGCGGGCCCCGCTCTCTATCTCTCTCTCCATCTGATGCACTGCGGGGCGCGTGTACTCGTGTAAGGCTGTGTGCTGCATGTACTCATGGAAGAGCCGTCTCTCCTTTCCCTTGCTTTACTCGCCTTTTCTTTAAAAAAAACAAAAAAAACAGCCTGAACTCTTGAAGCAAAAGGACGCCAGCACTTACTAGATCTCTATGTTTGAGTTTCTAGCCCTCGCGAACCCACACTTGACTAATGCTGGAGCCAAGAAAAGTGTCTCTCCGTCTCTCACAGTTCTGTCTGGATATCCTGTTTATTTGACACCTAACCCCTAATTGCTCCCAACGAGCTGATTGGTACCTTGCATGGCAGCCTTTCACCGTTGGTGTGTGAGTGTGTGTGTGAATGGGTGAATGAGAGGCATCAATTGTAATGAGACTACAGTGACTGGAGGTTAACGGCATCTTGACTGTGCGATTTTCATGCGCGTGTATGACCATCAGAGGGCACACACAGTCCAGAGGTTGGACTTGTTTACCCATACCCGGAGAGGTACCTGCTGCTTTTCTCCATCTCCCAATCTGTTCGCAGAGCGCGTCACGTGATTTAACGCTGGCTTGATTGCAGCCACGGGCAAGAGGAGTCCTCATTGCATATAAATCATCAAAGTGGGAAGTAATTATTATTAAAATCCTTCTTTCCATTTCCCTCTCTGCAAAGTATGATAATTGACTGTAGCGTAATGGGAGGGGGAGAGTCGAAAGCGATCGGAGGGCATTGTGGGAAAGGTTGTCTGGGATTGCAGTGCCATTCGGTGGCTCCCGTTCTCTCCTGTAGCTCGTGTGCAGTTGATTGGCCGCCGCAGACGCAGTCTCGTGCGCTGGCTCTAGATCAGATAAGCAGGTTTAGCTCTGGTGATTCCCTCTCTTAAGGAGTCGGTGCCCTCTCCCGCTCGCTGCGCCCGCTCCGAGCCGGGCACGCCCCCGCCGGGCACGCCCACGCCGTTCCAATGCCAAGGACGGAAAACATCGACCCTGCATCCTAAAAATAATTTGCCTCAGACGGTGAATAATCGTGCGTGTGTGTGTAAATCCTGCGGTCGAGAACGAAACCCCGTCTGGAGATCCCCGTGCGAGCTTCGGCGGTGGTCCTGCGGGGGGCTCCTCAGACGCTTCGGCGGTGGTCCTGCGGGGGGCTCCTCAGACGCTTCGGCGGTGGTCCTGCGGGGGGCTCCTCAGACGCTTCGGCGGTGGTCCTGCGGGGGGCTCCTCAGACGCTTCGGCGGTGGTCCCGCGGGGGGCTCCTCGGACACTCGGGGGAACAGTCCGGGGCTTGTGAGCGCCCGTCTCCGCGCTGGCCCGGGCTCAAACGGCGCTTTGTCCCGCCAGGCGGAGTTTCCCGCCCGGCGGGTTTGCCAGCGCGGGTTCTGCACAATGAATTTCTTTTTGAAAGCGCATCTGAGCCGCGGAGAAAGGCTCGGGCCCAGCCCAGTTAGAAAATATGAAACGGAACATTTCTTTTCATTCCCTGCCACCGCCTCTCTGGAAATATGAATAGGGGAACCTAAGCCTATTATTCTGTCCCTGACAATAACAGAGACCTCCAGTTTGGGTGCCCGGCCAGTGAGGGGGTGGACCCTGTCTTTATGGCCCTGCCTAGAAATGCGTTCTTTTCTGGCTGTCGGTATACTATCCGACAGTCCACTGAAGCACGTTTTTAATGCGATGTTTCTCTTTAAAAGGGGCTACACTTCAGGGAGAAGCCTTGTGCATCTTCAGATCCTTCTCAGTTGCTTTCTCGTTATCTTGAATGTTTTTATTTTTTTCCAGTAGTTTTACAAACAAGTTGTCATATCATGTTCAGCAGCCCCGGCTTTTCATTTCTGAACGCAGGAGCTCACAATTCTTTTGTGAAAAACTCAAACAATGGCTGCCCGAATGTCGTAAATCCAGAGCAGTAGAGATGGAAAGGAGGAGGGGTGGAGAAGGAAGAGTGTAGTTTCAGATTGATACAAAGAAGACACGTGTAGTTATAAGACATAATTTCCTCTGGATTTTTTCCTTGCAAGTACTATTCTCCAAATGGGGGGGGGGGGGGGGGTGGGGGTGGGGGTGGGGGATTCCTGGTGACTCATCATAGTCCTGTGGGGGGGGGTTGGGTGCCCTGGGTGCCCTGACATTTGGACTAGCCCTTCAAGCAGCCCGGGGCTAGCGTCCTGTGATGACGCCAGTACATCGCTGGTCAGCTTTGCGACCGGTGGGCTACCACACCAGTCCCATCTGGTTCACATCAGGCTGGGGGTGTCCGTGTGGGGTTGCTCGGAAAGTTCTGGCCCGGGCCTTCCTGTGATGATGGATTGGGGGGGGGGGGGGGGGGGCGGTTCGATGGATCACCTCTTCCCAGAAGGAGAGGGGGAGGGGGCGGGGTGAAATGCTTTCTGCGGGGACCTGGTAATTACACGGCAAAGGGTGAACGGTCTTTGTTTTACAGCTTGGAGTGCACCGTAAACACAAACTGGCGGTGTTAAATGGGTAATTACTGGGGTTGGAGAGGCTGGTCTTAAATCACTTGCAGTGTTGCAATCAGAATAAATATGAAACATATTGTGTCTCTGTGTCTCTGAATAGAGATACAATATTATGTACAAAGTACATACTGTGCTCTGTCAGGTGTTAACACCCACTGACGTCTCTACTAAAATAGTAATGTACAAGTTGTGAAAAGTGCATTTATTGATCATTCGATGTTGCCATTCACCATATTAATAATTCTCGTTTGAAAAGAAAAATTCTGAGAACACAGTTGGTGACAGCAAAGTACCCTGCAGTAAGAGCCCGACTCTGTGGTAATGGGGTGGGGGGGAGGGGGTGAAGCTGACGTATTGATCTGAAAACAAGGCCCGCCTCCTTCCTCTGTGCCGGTAAAGTCCGCTAATGGGCGGGGCGGGGTCGAGGGGAGGGTGACCGGGGGGGGGGGGGGCGCATTTGGGACCGTTCTCTGTTATAAGCGCTCTATTGGTCACGGGAGGGCGCGGGCTTTTGCCGGTTGATTTTCTTCGGCGCGACGCGATGGCGTTTATTAAGAAGTGGAGAAAAATGGGGTTTGACAGCCGCGACCGCGCAGCACAAAAGAGGGGTCCCCCTCAAAATGGCGCCGCGCAGAGCCGCGAAAACGCAGCCACTGGGGGGGGTCAGTACCCGCCTGACTGTTTCTGCTCTTCCGCTGGTACACTTGGGGTGCCTGGGATGGGGGGCGGGGGGGGCGTGGGGTATTGGGCCGCAATGGCAGGGCCTGTAGGATGTCTGAACAGTGGGATGGGTTTGTCTTTATTTCCGCGTGTGTGTGTGTGTGTGTGTGTGTGTGCGTGCGTGCGTGCGTGCGTGAGATGTGTTTTATTCAGGCTCGGCTGACGGCTGGCACGACGCTTGGGATCATTTGCATGTGCGACGTTTGGAGCCAGAACCCGCTCTCCAGCACCCCTTTCCTCCACCCCCCCCCCACCCCCCACCCCCCAGTCAAAGACAAGACTGCAGCTTAAATTAAAATCCCCGGGGTTCTTATCTCCTTCCCACAGGAAAGCGAATCTGAAGTGAAAGGCGTAAAATTGAGCGAGGAGCGCGGGGATGCTATCGTTCAGCCAGCCGGAGTCGCGGCTGCTCGGACGGAGCTGGGCGGAGCTGGGCCGGCTGCGCGCGCGGGTCAGGCTCTAGCGGGAACTTAGCCGCCGATACGTCCTCTTAAGGCCCGATGAGACTAATCACGGCCATTTTAGTTTTTAATTAAGCGTCTAGCACAGGTCTCCATCTGACCTAGTTCCCCAGATTTAAAAAAAATAAAATAAAATGAGGCATTATGCTTACTAGGCAATGGTTTGTTTTTTTTTCTTCTTGCCACAATGAGTGTCGTGTATTTACAGGGATGACAATAGCCTACAGATTATTAATTTCAGTTTTCTGTCAAATTCGTTATGATAACTTTGATCATTCCTTGACAGAGCTTTATCTGCTCCCAGTCATAAGCATTTCTCATGTACCGTTATTCGAATGGAACTTTGATGTGTGCTATAAATGCCTGATGTAAGCAGGAAAGTTTTGTCCGCGTAGTAGTCATTCGCTCAGCATATTCTGCTGAGATTGATCAAAAAAGTGTTCTTGCCCCCCAACAAAAAATAAATAAATAAATAAATGGACGTCATGAGGGTGCTATTATGAAACCTTGACAGATAAGTGCAGGTAAAAAATAATTTTTGTACGGTGCGTTGCGCCTTAATTTGAATATATTTTCCATTGGAACCCGCCGTTAACGCCATGTGGTTTCTCTTGGGAGAGTCTCACGCCGCCTGCCCAGTGTGTTTTTGCAGTTCTGGGGCATTGCAGACTCGCTCGTTGTTGATGTGACCCAGGTAATGCAGGGTTAGCCGTTTAAAAAAAAATGTGGTGAGAAGACTGTGGTTTGGCTGAAGTCCATCTCCTGTCCATACGAGGTTGCTTTAGTTTTTTTTTTTTTTTTTTTGATGTGTATACTCTTCTGGGGTGATGCTTAATGACAGTGGCTGCTCTATTGAGCTTGTTTGAATGAGAGAAACTTTATTTATAACTGATCAGCAGTTCTTTGTTCCTTTGCTGTCTGAGTCGGGAGCGTTTCTCCTTTGTGGAGTCAACTCGTGACCTATCAGGGAGAACGGTGAAAGAAAATCTGTCTGCTGAATGAATTGAGCTTGTTTAATGATCTCTTAGTAATCACACAGACAGGATGAGTCAGAGAGGTGTAAATCTGTGCTCTTAGGCCCTCAGGCTGCCTACACATCTCTCAGGTATCTCAGCGTGGAGGTACCTGAGATCTAACACACACTCACTCACACACACACACTGTCACACACACACACTCACACACGCGCACACACACGCACACGCACACACACACACACTCTCTCTCTCTCTCTCTCTCTCTCTCTCTTTTGCTCTCTCTCTCTCATAAGGCCAGGCTAGCTCTGATATTTTAACCCTGCTTAGTTCCACAGCTGACGATCACTGCATAAACTTGTGTAGTGATGAAGGTTGACTCCAAAATTTGCCCGCTAATTGGCCTCTCTGACCCACAGGACCAAGGCCTTGCCTGTGGTCTGTCCCTCTGTCCCACTGCTTTTATTTCTCTTTCTCAAACGGCTCCAGCGGCAATGGAGGGATTATTCTGGATCATGCCTAAACTAAATCTTGTGGTCCAGGGCAAGGTTACTGTCATATTTATAGATTTATACCCCACGCACAGAGCTGCCTTGGTGTACCACCTTCAGCTCGCCACCGAATGAAGTCTTTCAGGTGGAAAAAAAAATGACATGCCTTCACTTTAGGGTGAATTTGTAAACGTGTGTCTGGAAGTGCATCTTCTGGCCACGAAAGGAAGCGTTTGACGCTTTCACTGTATCGGTGTGATATGCAGAGCAATAAATAAAATGAGCAGCGTTTAATCTTGGTGTTGTTCCACTGTTGACCCCCCCCCCCCCCCCCCCTCCTTTTTGTCTTTCAGTCCAACAAGGTGCCTGTGGTTCAGCCATCCCATGCAGTACACCCGCTCACCCCCCTAATCACGTACAGCGATGAACACTTCGCACCCGGACCCCACCCTGGACACCACACCCAGGACCTCAACGGCAAGCAAGGTACACGGCATTTTACTTCAAATGTAACTTGAACAAACAAAATAAAAATAATTTTTTTAGGGTGTTTCCTTGTATGCATACAGCGTGCGCAGGGGAAATGAGCTCACTTTCTTAGTTCAGGGTTTTAGACGAGATGCTGCTCCTCACACCTCATAGCATTGTGATAACATCTACAAGGACAACTGCGTTGACAAACGGACAGCACTGTTGCATGCGGAAGTTAAGCTGGACGGTTCAGAGACGTGCATTTTAAGGCTTTTTGTTAAAGTTTTTTTTTTTTTTCAGTTTTTCCACTGTACTGACTTGTCACACCTCTTCAGGAAGCCAGCCTCACCTTCAGAGAACCGTGTCTGTGGTTAACAGCTCGAAATCAGACTCGCGCCCGAGCCGTCCGGGTACGCTTCGGCTGGTATCGGAGGGACGGGAGCCAAAGGGGGGCTGTTTTTTTTTTTTTTTGGCACGGGGGAGTTTGGCAGCGGTTCACGCCTGTGATCAGAGACCCGTATGCGCCCTTTCCTGCAGACTGCACCGCAGCACGCAGACTCCTGAGCACGGGGGAAACCCGGCAGGATGTGGCTGTGCTGCTGTAGAGTTCAGTTGGGATGGAAATGTCCCCACTAGGCCCTGCAGTTCCAGGCAGACATTAGGGTTTTCTTAGATATTACCCAGAAACCACTGGGCTCGTTCAGGCAATGCGTGTTGTGCTTACAGTGTGCGGAGGGACATGGCTGCTCTATCTGATGGTCCAGACAACTTTTGATGGATTATCTTGACACTTCTGGACCATTATGAAAGCAGACTCACTTTGGAAAGGTTTGGCTTTCTTGTAAACTGTGTGTTTATGCAGAGGATTTGTTCATAGGTAGGCGGAAGGAGGTACACAGGTCAAAGGTCATCTCTTTTGGTTTGGCTTGATCACAAATGTGTGATGTGATAAGAACATTCTAGTGCTGAGCAATGCTAAGCAATGGAGTTCGAAAACATTGACTTACAAAAAAATAATTCTTCAATTGGTTAATGCAGAAAGAGCATTACCTTCGTCTGATTCCTACAAATACCCACGAAGTGTCAGGTGTATGCCTGCAGCAATTGAGCTTATGTCAGATATTTCTGGAATCTGTATTTATATTTATGTAAATAACATATGTGTGTGTCTGCAGTTAATGTTCGTGAAAAGCCTCTGCGTTGACTTGAGAAGCCATCACAATATCTCACCGTTCCCTCGAGCTTTGCCTCAAGCAGGCCCAGCAGGTTGATAGACTTCCTGTTTTTAAGGGGCATGACCACAGAGACTTCCTGTTTAAGAGACCACAGAGGACAGCTCAGATGTGTGACGTATGTCAATTAAATTCACTCCTCAGCATGTACGTGTTGATGGAGCTGTCCTGATCATGTGACACACTTATGTAATGGCTGATCAAGACCTCTGACTCATGCGATCTTCCTACACCGGAGAACTAGCGAATCAAATTATGAACAAATAATTGTGTAAAATGATTATATAAAATTATGTTTTCCATGGCGCGGTTTTATAGATGGGTGTAGAACCAGAGGCGTTATATTGATTGCCTTCATAGCGGAGCTGAATAAAATAATAGAGAAATTGATCTTCAGGTCCCAAAGCGCTGGGATATTGTTTGAAAATTCGGTACTGTTTGATTTTGATTGTGACGCCGGCCCGGTTGTTTTTCCTGTCACGTGATTGGCGGGAGATGCGCGTTTCTCCGCCCCCTGAGCGCTGGGCTCCGTGTCACAGCTGTGAATGGCTGCTGTATTTGAGCAGCGTTCCCGATGTCCTTTACTTACTCCACGCGTGCTCTGGAAGGTCGCCGATGGGAGTCTGGGGGGGGTGAGTGACACAGTGTCACCGCGGCGACGCTGAGGCGCTTTTCCCTCCGTTCAGCCCCGCGGAGAGAGCGCCACCGAGCGCGGATTAGCGGACGGGGGTTAGCGCTGCACAGAGGAATCCCGGCCCGCTACAGCGGCTTTGCACATTAAGACCCTCGGCACGCCGCTCCTCTGGGGCTAAGGCCTTTGAGTCGAGTCTGAAAGGGAAGGGGGGCGGGGCGCGATGGGGAGGGAGGGGGTCTTGAATCTGTTTGGGATTATGATTTGGTGTTAATCTCAAGGCAGTTACTTTTTTTTTTTGTGTGGCTGTACGGCTTTGTGGTGGGAGGGGAGGGTGGGGTGGTGGTGGTGGTGGTGGGAGGGGTGGGGTGGGAGGGGAGGGTGGGGTGGTGGTGGTGGTGGTGGTGGGGGGGGGGGGGGGGGGGGGTGAGCAAAGCTGACAGATCCATTCACTCGAGGCCTCCCTTTTTTTGCCGATAAACGTCCCAAACAAGCTGAGTGCTCTGGACCTCGAAGCCCAGAGGAATGGTCTTAATGAAGAGATTAACTAAAAAAGAAAACCCCTCAAAAAAAACCCCAAAGTGACAGTCAGTCGCAAGCCGAATGGATCATCGCACACAGAGCGGGCTTTACCGGACCAGGACACCGGGCTGTACCGGACCAGGACACCGGGCTGTACCGGACCAGGATGCCAGTCATTACCGGACCAGGACACCGGTCATTACCGGACCAGGACACCGGGCTTTACCGGACCAGGACACCGGGCTTTACCGGACCAGGACGCCGGGCTTTACCGGACCAGGACACCGCTCTTAATTAACCAGCCATCTGCTTCGCCAGCGATTTTCAAACTGTCCGTGGACTTTGGGGGTGGGTTAGGGTTAGGGGGTTTGGGGGTGGGGAGGGTCCGCTTGTAAATGTTCCGGTAGTAATACTCTGCTTTCAGCCATTTTACATGCAGAGGTCTCTTCCCCTGCCTCTGTTCACTGCTGTCTGTCTCCGTTCTGTACAAACCGTACCGCTCATACATCATCTGCTACAGAGGCCATTTTTAAGCAGTGCAACTCAAGGCCACCAGCAATACCCCTCTAAGAACATTGGTTCTGTTTAGAAACCGATACGCATACACCCAAACTGATAGCACTGCTTGGAGCACTGGCATGCTTAGTGTGATTTCACTCTCATTCGGTCACATCTTGCCGATCTCCAGATTGTGAGAAGATAAGCGGAAATAAAGGTGTCCCCACGGTGGCACATACAGTATGTGGCTGTATGAAAGGGTGAGCTGCTCTGTCGCCAGACTGATTAAATGCTATGCTACCTGCCGTGCTTTTCTCATGAAGGGTTAGGTTGTTTTTATTCTAACGGTGATGGAGAACTCCTCGGCCTGTTCGGCAGGCGTTGGTGGAGATTCACGGTAACTGAACATGCCCGAAGCGCACTTTGATACGTGGGGGCTCAGCAGAGAGAAAAGGTCAAACTCAGCACTGCGGTCCGTAGAATATCCCTGTATTACTCATAACGCTGAAATCTTGAGCAGACGTTGACGTGACGGATGTGAAACTGTGACACTTATGAACGTTTTCTCCTGGCGCTCTTAAGACGGGGATGTTTACGCTCCTTGTGGTGAAGGTTTAAAAATCAAAGCAGCCCATCGGAGCTTTGATGTGTGTCTGTGTCTTCACCCAGGCATGCAGAGACACCATCCCGGCCCTGATATTCCCAATTTCTACTCCCTCTCTCCTGGAGGAGTCGGACAGGTGACCCCGCCCTTGGGATGGTAAGTTTTGAGTTTTGCCCCGGTAACCCCCCGTGTTAGTCCACCGCCCATGGGGCAGTAGAATGTGGTGAAAGCACCCAGCCAGTGCTTCCCCAATCTTAAGGCACAAAAGGCCGTTCAAAAGCCCTCTTAATCTGAAAAGTGACATGTTTTTTCCTGGTGCTCTCTCACTAGCCCCAGTCAAGGGCACTGATGGTAGTATTTCTCTGTTTTTTTGATTTCCAAAAGCATAGTCGAGTTTGTAAATTACGCTCCGGTGTCTTCCACGCTTTTCGAAATCGAGCACTGGTGGAGGCGCTCCCGGGTTGGGGCAGTTGGCGTGGTGGATGCCGTCGGCGGTGTTGTTGGGTGGGCAGATCCGTGTGTTAATGAGGGGTTCGTGGGGGGCGCGGGGCGCTGGTGTTCACCCTGTTGTTTTTCTCCGGACGCTCAGGCAGGGTCAGCCTATGTACCCCACCTCGGGTGGATTTAGGGACCCCTTCTCTACCCCTCACCCAGGCGACAGCCACATATCCAGGTAGGTTGGCCAGGTCCGGCTGGCTGAGGGGAACAAGCTTTCCCCCCGTTCAGCCCACCCCAAACCCCGCCCCCTTTCTGCCCTGGCTCCGCCCACCACCTGTGCTTGACTGTTGGGGAGCTTCTGCTAGGCCTGGGTCGTAGGTCTGTCCAGCAGGGAGGGATTTGGGTGCTTACATGTGACCACCTCTACCTTCCTCTTCAGATTTTCGCGTTGTGCTTCGCTTGTCTGTGTTTGAATTATTGGGTAATCAATGAATTTTCTCAACAAAAAATTATTCACTGTATGACGGAAAAAAAAGTTGGAAAAAGAGATTCAAGTCAAGAGGGAATGAAGTGGATAACCATTTTTTAAACTATTTTATGCAAAAGAGCTGTTTATATTGGAGGGAGGGATAGTGGGACAAGTGAATGAGAAGAGAGAATATTGTATGAGAGTGAAAGAGCGAGAGAGATCTGGATTTCTGTAACCTGCATGGCTGTGTTGTGGGTGATAACTCAATGGCATTAGCACTCTATGAACTCCGCCCCTAGAGGAGTGAAATGGGCTGGTAGGATGGCTCGGCTGAGGGTGGCCTTGTGTAAATGAGGGGCTGGTCACGCACTCTCTACATCCAAATAACAAATCCAGGTCAGCATCCTCCAGCGTAGTAATGGATGTGCTTATTTTGTGGTCAAGTTAACCGTTCAAGTCTAATATATTCAAAGAAAGATCTGCTGCAACGCTGCTTACTTGCAAAACAGAAAAACTTTATTCCTTTGGCTAATTGGTTGTTCTGAAGCGAAAGTAATAAAGTTTCTGCTGAGCGTTGATTAGTGAAAGTAATGAGGTTTTTCTCTAGGTTCTTGGCTTTCATGCTCCGTTTGTTAGCAGCTGCAGAGACGCTCCTCAGGTGTGCAGACAGCACTTTGAAGCGTACTCCCTGTCCGAGCTGCAGCAGCATGCGCGGCGTTTCTGTGGTGGGAGAACGGTCCTCTCTCCACGCTTCTCACCGCTGGTGTCCCCTCGCGGTCGACTCTGACCTGGGCTTCTCTTCGCTGCACTGCAGTAACAGTTCCAGCTGTTTTCGCCAGGGAATGAGGGACTGGGGGGGGGGGGGGCCACTAAACAAACCGTGTTTGTGATTTTTTTCCCCGTCCTTTTCAGGTTTTCGCCCCACATGGTGCCGGGACCCCCCGGACCCCACGCCACAGGAATCCCCCACCCCGCCATCGTCAACCCCCAGGTCAAACACGAGCCCCACCACGACAGTGACCTCATGCACATGTAAGACTGCTGCCCCGTCCTGCCCCGTCCTGCCCCGTCCTGCCCCGTCCTGCCCCGTCCTGCCCCGTCCTGCCCCGTTCTGCCCCGTTTCCGCCACGTTTCCGCCAGTTAAGCATCTGTTTGTTTTCAAGTTTTCAGCTTCATGTGAAAGGTTCATAAGAAAGTTAACGGCAATCTGGTATTTTCTCAGATGAAGTAAATCAATGGGAAATGTATTAAAGAGACAGAGCAGGACTGCTGGGCTGCTCGTTCTGTCAAGGCATTGTTCATAGTGCATGGATAGGCCCCCCCTCCTGGTGTTTTACATATGGGCATCACTTTTACATATGGGCATAACTTTTACATATGGGCATAACTTTTCATTTCACTACGCCTTTGTCTGCAAGAGCCGTGAACTTTTACATTTTTTACTTTAATTCTGTTGACAAGACCCCAGAAATGCTGAACTGTTCAGAGCTGCTAATAAGAGCAGATGACTGTGATCTCCTGAGGCTCGCTGTGCAGCAGTAGATGTATATCTATCCAGAGATCCTTTCACTGCACAGTAGGCTGTAAGTCAGTAAATGTAGCTGTCTCTCTTCTTTAAGTACTTGAGCCAGCCGCATTTAATGGTGAAGTCTTACTACTGCCAAATTTCCCCCTGAAAAATCAGTGCAAAGACATGTGTAAATGAGGAGCTCATACTGTGCTCTGATTGGACGAAGAGTTACCCCAAGTCTTCGCTCTCACATGTCACAATGCAACCGTTGCCGGGTGCATTAGGCTCCGCCCCTCCCCGCCTAGCCCCGCCCCTTCCAGTCCCACTGTTTTGCCATTGGCTCCTTGGCGCGCCACTCACGTCCCTTCCCCCCCTGTGACTGCGCTTCGCAGGAAACCTCACCACGAGCAGAGGAAGGAGCAGGAGCCCAAGAGGCCTCACATCAAGAAGCCGCTCAACGCCTTCATGCTCTACATGAAGGAGATGCGGGCCAACGTGGTGGCGGAGTGCACGCTGAAGGAGAGCGCCGCCATCAACCAGATCCTGGGGCGGAGGGTGAGTGTCCCCGCCGCACACCTGCACCTCACCTTACCGCCATGTTTATCTAGAGCGGGGCGGCCCAACCCTGCTCCTGGAGATCTACCACCATCCTGTGGGGTTTTCACTCCAGCCCTAACAAAGCACAGCTCATTGAGCAGGGCTGCCAAACCCTGTTCCTGGAGATATATAAATGCACTGTAGGTTTTCATTCAACAGCTAGAGTAGGGCTGCCCAACCCTGTTCCTGGAGATTTACTGCCCTGGAGGCCTTCACTCCAACCCTAACAAAGCACAGCTCATTGCCCAACCCTGTTCCTGGAGATCTACTGCCCTGGAGGCTTTCACTCCAACCCTAACAAAGCACACCTCATTCAACAGCTAGAGTAGGGCTGCACAACCCTGTTCCTGGAGATCTACTGTCTCCAGGAACAGGGGTTGGACAGAGCCTTTACTGCATTAATCTCAGATTCATTCGGGACAGCTCTATTCAAATAGCACTCATATACAGTATAGCAGTTGTATGCGCTAGCAGGCTTCTGTTCTGGACAGAACTGGAAACTGTGAGCCGGTGTCTAACCGCTATCTTTCTCATGTATGAAACAGTGGCACGCGCTCTCTCGCGAGGAGCAGGCTAAGTATTATGAATTAGCCCGCAAGGAACGGCAGCTCCACATGCAGCTATACCCGGGCTGGTCCGCCAGGGACAATTATGTAAGTACCCACAGAACGGGCCGGCAGCAGGCAGGTGTACCTGCACTGTGTGAATGTGAAGTAGTATCTGAAATACCCCCTCCCCTTCAGCACTTCCTGTACAGGCCTCGCCTCTTCCCTGTTAGGCCCCTCCCCTAAGACTCCTCCCTCTGAGTAATATTTTGAAGGCCCCCTCCCGGGCAGGCCTCTATCTGCTTAGGCCCCTCCCTCCTGAAGACACCCCCCCCCCCCCCTTACCCCTGATAGTCCTCTTAATTTGATGACTGTATTAACTAAACTAAATGTAAATTATAGCCCTTAAATAAAAAGGAAATGCATCCATTTTGCCTGTCATTACTGAGTAACAAATTAGACTAAGCTCTGAATATAGGTCTCCCAAGAAAGTGTGGCTTGTATATAATGTGCGTGCGCGTGCGTGCATGTGTTGGGGGGGGCGGGGGGTGCGTGCGTGCGTGCGTGTGTGTGGATGGGTGGCTGGCTGACGTTGTTAAAAGTGTGGCTCCAGCACTCATATTCACTGCACCGCTGGAGATGGTGGGCGGCCATGTTTTGCCCTCTTCCGCTCGGACACCTCCCACCTTCCTCTCCTCCTGAATTTCACCTGCCAATGTGCTCACCTGAGGGTAGGGCTGTGTTAGAGAGGGTAGGGCTATATTAGCGAGGGTAGGGCTATATTAGCGAGGGTAGGGTTATGGTAGAGAGGGTACGGTTATGTAAAGGTTTTAGGGTTATTTTACGGATGTAATATTTTACAGACTCAGCACATCCCTGTTTTCAGACTTGTGTAGTTTTTAGGAAATTTACCTTTTTAAGGCAGTGGCAATCACCCGGAATTTCCAACAAATGAAACTCTGAAACTGGCAGTGTATACCATTATTTTTACCCGTTTCCGAATTCCATTTATTCAAATGTGAAAATCACAGTGTCAGCCTCAGGCTGTGTACTGTAACTTCAAAGCAGAGTTTCGAGATTATTCAAATGTGGAAGGTGAACAGAAAGCATTAACGGCTTTGACTGCGTTTTCTCTGACTGCTAAAACATAATAAACATTACAAGACTATACTTGATAAGGTGCTTTACCTACATCACGGCACTTTCCATAATAGTGCTGTACACTGCGATTCTTTGACTTTGACCGTTGACTAACGGTCGCTGTCTGAAGCCTGCTGGTGCAGTAGCAGAGATTACCTTGTGAATAAGTGGATTATCAGACTTTACAGCACGATGCCAACTCGCACTTCACATTTAGCTAAAACGTCTTTGTGCCGTCCTATCATTGCCAATGCCAGTTTCCTGGAGATCACAGCGAGCTAAGTGTGTGATTAAATCAGACTGCTCCCTGGCAGCACGAACAAAAACGCTGACATCGCCAATCCCTAGTGTTATGTGGAAACGTCTTCCTTGTGGCTCGAACGTCCTCGTTTTTACCTGCAGGCTTCCCCGGAAGAGCCCTTGGAATATACTGCAATATATTGGGCATATATTTCAAATTTAATGATGCTTTGACTTTACTGCAATGTATTTTCAAATTACATACTGCAATATATAAAATGGCAATATATGGCAAATTGTACAAATTATTCCTGACATGTTGCAGCATATACCATATATATTTTTTGATATTGATAATATAAAAGTTATGTGAGTATATTGCAGTATTTTCCGTTTCTGTGAGGGAGGAAAGGAGGGGGGGCATTGGCAGCTGAATTCAGTCGGGCTGGGGGACAGACAGGAGGGGGTGGAGTCTCGAGGTGTCCGGGGGGGGTTGGGTCAACATGGCGTCAGGTGGGAGGAGGACGGTGGTGGTCCAGTGAATATGGGTGCTGGAGCCACACTTTAAGTGTTCCCCTGGATATTTTACAGGGAAAGAAGAAGAAGCGGAAGAGGGAGAAGATCCAGGAACCTGCCCCAGGTAAACCACACCTCTTACGCCACCTGCCTCAACAGACTCAATCATTCCCTCACGTCTGATTGGCTACATGGGTCCCTGCCTTCTCCGCCCACTCTGAGTCACTGCAAATGAGAATTGAGCTTTAATCTGACCGGCTACTCTCTGGATAATTTCCTCACTGCTACAGGGAGATATTTGAATTGTATTGCCACAGGAAAAACCTTATTGATATGCCTTATACAGTGGGACAGAAGTACAGGCTTGTCCCAAATATACAAGGTGCCCATCGTGCCGGTACTTAGACCCCCCCCCATCCTTCACACCCTGACTTCGGGATTAGTCTGTGAAGAGGTCGGAGGTCAAAGGTCGGACATTACTGGACAGAGGGCATTTTAAATAATCACTAAGGAAGTTTGGCCACGTGTACACAGGATTGGAGACCCAATATTTTACTGTGCAAAAAATAAAATAAAAAATAAAACCTGAAATCTTCTACAGGTACAGGCCAGAGAATGAAAACTGCATACATCTGACCAATGGTAAGAGAACGTCTGTCCCCCTTATGCACTTGTAGTCATGACTGATGAAAATGATCGCACCATGCTAAAATGATAAAACATTTCGCTTACAGACTAATCCTAACGGTCTTCCTTTTCATTTAAAAAAATGCTTAAGGTGGCCTTTTTCAATTGTATTTTTGATGCACTGGGCACCTTAATACCAATGTTTTAAAAAATATAATTCTTTAGGAGTATGCAGGAAACACGAATAATGTTTTTTTTTTCTGTAAAAATGTTTTTTTTATTAGTTGGCGTTTGGTCTTCGTTTAATTTCTACACACTGCCGTCTTTGTGCCGACCTGCTTTCTGCGGGACGGGTCCCTTTCTTCCCAGAGATTCTTTCTTCCTCATTTTGAGTTATGGACCAGAATGACACACACAACTCTGCCAGTACCAAACAGCAGAATCTTTACTTAAAATTCATTTCTAATTTAATTGTGAGGCTGAGCACATTTTCCTCTCCCACCTGCTGACTCAGGTACAGCTCAGGTGAGTGAGAGAACCCGCATGCACAGCGTAGTACACTGTAAATCTTTTCCACTCCTAGCGCCCGACGTGCAGCTCGATTCTGTCCCGTTCCAGAGCAGCTTTCTGCTCAAGGTCACTGTGGATGTGGGGGAGCCCATATGGCCGGCACATGTGGTGTATGCCGTAGCAGGGCCCGTGTGTTTCACTGCCAGGGTTTGTGTTTTTAGCCGCGTTTCTGCGCACGAAGCCGTGGGCCAAAAGAACGTCCGCAGAGCTGTGAAAGACCTCTCGGCAGCAGAGCAAAAATCAGCGCTGGTTTTCAAACACTAAATATGTAATTTTACTACGAGCAGATTTACTGTGAGCAGATAAACTGGTGGAGATTCCCCTCCGACAAGCAGTCAATATTTGGATGTCCTTGTGCCAAAAGCTTTTTATCCAACAGCATCTAAAAATTCTCTCTTTAAAACAGGCATTTAAAAGAATGTATTGATAAGCCGTATAATGCCAGAATTGCGTGTGCGTGTGCGTGTGCGTGTGCGCGTGCGCGTGTGTGTGTATGTTTTGATTTTTCTATTTGTTAAATGTATCGCAGCCAGGTGCTGAGCTGGGATTCCTCAGCGACCCTTAATGTTTACATACAATTTAGACTGAAATAATCTGCTGAATTATTGATTGGGCCCAGCCTTCCAATCTGTTGTTCAGCTCAAACAGCTTAGAGTCTTGTGCCACCCAGTGATGTCAGACCCAGCCTGCTTGTAAAAGAATAACATCTGTCCCAATCAGCTTTATTATTGAAAGCGGTATACTCAGCGAAAAGTTAATTGGAATAAGCCAATGAAAGGCAAGAGCCAATCTGTGTTAAGAAAACATACTCGTTAATTAGACATTTTTTATTAACATATCTGAAAACAAATGAATGCTCATTTCTGACATCACTTATCTACTGTGCAGTAGAACCACCTTATTAAGGTCATTTTTTATGAATATTTATAGCAGAGTAATGCGATGCTCCTTCTGATCTTCTTTAAATGCATCTGCAATATGGGACCACTGCCCACAGGCGTATGCCATTCATTTAGTTTTTAAGAACATAAATAATTTTGCTGGATTTCCAGCTAATTCTAAATATATTAAAACAGTGTTTGAATGGGAATGATTTCATCCCACCAGTGTTCATCGCTGTATCGGGATTAATTTTTTCATGCAATATACGTAGTTGAGCTGTCCACAATATAATAGGTTCAGCTGTTTTCTCTCTGTACATGGAAATAGAAAACATTCATACACTTGGCTTGGTACTTTATTGGTAATGGGACAGAATCCATATTATAGTATCTAGGTAGGAGAACTCCCAACCATAATACCTCCAGCAAGTGTGTCATAACAGCACACATTTTATAGAAATAAAATGCTAATAATTTGCTCACATGATTATAAAATAAGAGTGTTCTGTTGTGGGAAGTTGAGTTTTTGGGAGCCAGACTGCTGAGATGCTGTGAATCTCTGCACAGGCGAGCAGAAGCACAATGAACTGAACTCATGCGATAATTAGCGAGTACCCCAGTCGGGTTTGGACTGCCACTCGCGCTGATTCATTTTGACAACCTTAAACTAATATGCATAATACCGAGAGCACCGGAGCAATTTAAACGCACTCAATTTATGCATATCCCATGAGCTGGATTGAGCTTAGCTTAGCTTGCGCTCCAGAGAACAGTCCTAAATGAACTTATTGGTTGATTTTTCTTTAGCCTCGATATTGCGTCTCTGACTCCATTTTTACTGTTTTTGGTACATTTTGATATGCCATACTGGGCACCTTTAGTGAACTGGCACCTGACATTTATGACCATAAACAACTGTGGCACATGTCTGCTTGTGAAGCTCACTGCACTTTACACTATCATAAGCTTCTTATGCTAGTTGTTTTTTTGATGCCTTTTCAATTTCAGTGCGAACTGAATCTATGACTACATTAACCCAGCATAGCAGTGGAGGATGACTACATTAACCCAGCATAGCAGTGGAGGATGACTACATTAACCCAGCATAGCAGTGGAGGATGACTACATTAACCCAGCATAGCAGTGGAGGATGACTACATTAACCCAGCATAGCAGTGGAGGATGACTACATTAACCCAGCATAGCAGTGGAGGATGACTACATTAACCCAGCATAGCAGCGGAGGATGACTACATTAGCCCAGCATAGCAGTGGAGGATGACTACATTAGCCCAGCATAGCAGTGGAGGATGACTACATTAACCCAGCATAGCAGTGGAGGATGACTACATTAACCCAGCATAGCAGTGGAGGATGACTACATTAACCCAGCATAGCAGTGGAGGATGACTACATTAACCCAGCATAGCAGTGGAGGATGACTACATTAACCCAGCATAGCAGTGGAGGATGACTACATTAACCCAGCATAGCAGTGGAGGATGACTACATTAACCCAGCATAGCAGTAGAGGATGACTACATTAACCCAGCATAGCAGTGGAGGATGACTACATTAACCCAGCATAGCAGTGGAGGATGACTACATTAGCCCAGCATAGCAGTGGAGGATGACTACATTAACCCAGCATAGCAGTGGAGGATGACTACATTAACCCAGCATAGCAGTGGAGGATGACTACATTAGCCCAGCATAGCAGTGGAGGTGGTGCTCGGTCCCTGAAGATGAAACCTCGTCACTGACGCCAGTGCCTTTTTAATGCAGTGCAGTCCTGCTCCTCATTGCTGCGTATCGATTTCGGTGTGAGGTGTGGGATCGCCCCGCTGCCTGCCGCGGTTTTTAAGCTCTGCCACGCTCCGCCGTGCTCGCCGATGTTTTGGGAGCGGGCGGGGGGGTGGGCGGGGGGCGCTGGGTGGGGGTGCCGGAGTGGGCGGGGCGGCGGAGGCCTCTTTGATGTGCGTCAGCTGCGCAGCGGGGCTGCGTTCTTATTTCTTTGTTCGTATGAAAACCGGTTGACTGTAAAATAACGTCTTCCTCCCCGCTACCTGTGATCCCTGGCACACAGCTTGCTCGCTGTGTTTGTGCGGGTGTGTTAGGTTTCTCCTTCGCCAAATAAGTCGCTTTGAATTTTTTTTGGGGGGAAATAAAGGTTTATTTAGTTTCTGTGCTTCCTCTCTGACCCCACCCCCCTCCCGGCTTCCTCACTGTCTGTTCCTGATTATTTTGTCTGAAGAAACCTTTTGATTTTAAGACCGAGATGTTTATCTCCACAACACACACACACACACGTTTTTGCTACCTGGTGAGGACACATACACACACACACACACACACACATCCTCGTGATGCACACATTTTGTGATTGTGCCTTATTCTGCCAGTGGAAGTGGTCGTGCTAAAAGGTAGATGGTTTATTGGTGAAATAATGCATTCGGTTGTCTGGGTGGATTATGACAGGCGTCATTGTCCCAGGTGTTGGTTGGTGGAGTGCTGCGGATCTGGCTGACCTGAGGTGGCCCATGTTCCCCCTGGGTCTGCGCTTTTAAACGCGGGCATTGTGACTGGCCCAGCCCGCCTTTGTTCCTCCGAGTTTCTGTTTTGTTTTGAGCCCCGCACCGCCAAGCAAGCGCATCCTTTGAAGATCCTACGTGGATGTATTAGGCTTTGTGTTATTCCTGTTTGTTCCGACAAATTCTATTCAAAGAATACATCACTAGCAGGGGTATAATAGTGGAAAAATGCCCGTGTGTTTTTTTTTTTTTGGAGAGAAAGAGAAATTGCTGTTCTTGCAGGAACTCTCTGGCGCTGGCTCGTAACCGGCCTCGGGGGGGTCTGTGATGTGTGCGTGCAGAATTCGGCTGTCAGACTTTGATGGGGTGGCAGGAGAAACAAATCCCTCCTTGTGTGGGAGAATCCCCCCACCCCCCCCCCCCCCCCCCCAGCCCGAGCACTGAGCCACACTACTCACAGTCTGCGGTCCACCTTCAGTTTGAAACTGTACCTTAAGGACTCAGGAAGGGAAACTGTACCGTAAGGAGAGCTGGCTGCTGCTCACTTGATTTCTGACCTGTAGTATTCTGGGGTTTTTTTCTGAATGTCTGAATGTACAGCATGGTGTTGGCGAACAGAAGCCCACTGTTTTTTTGTCGTGGGCGTTAAGTGGCATACTGCGAGTGTAAGAAAGTGTATGAAGCACAGTGCCACCCCCCCCCCCCCCCCCCCAAGCTCACTCAGAGCCTGCTAGCACAGACTGAGGGGGGGCTCTCCTCCCCCATGCCGAGGCGTTCAGGAGGGATTGGGGGGGGGGTGTAGGGAGTGGCGGAAAGGTGTGGGAGGTCTCTTCCCAAAGCCTCAAATGCGGTCTGACCGTCCCTCCCAGCCGCACCCCCACCCCCCTCCTGCTCCCTCCCGCCCGCACCCCCACCCCCTGCCCCCCCGGCCCCCTCCGGCCCGCACCCCCCCCCCCCCACCCCCCCGGCCTCGCGGAGCTCGAGTGGCGGTCCCGCCTTTGAAACCGCGACCGCAGCAGAGTGAGCAGTCAGTCGCCGCTTTCTTTGATGGGGGTGGGGGTGGGGGGGGGGGGCAGGCAGTGCTGGGCCGGAGTCCAGCTTCCAGCTCCTCCCCCCAAACCTCCTGAACCCCCCCCCCCCCCCCCCCACCCGCCACCCCGCCCTCCATGACGCCTCACACCTCAGATGTGGGCAGTTCCCCAGCCTCTCCAGTGCAGGCTTGCGGTTTGGGGAGCGGATCCTGATGTGACTGGCTCATAGACCCCTCCTCTCTCATTCCCCCCTCCCGATCGTATGCCACCATGTTTAGGTTCTTTAGCCTCCGGCCCTGGGTAGATTTTCTCTCTCTTTTTTTTTTCTTCTTCTTCATCCCTCTGTCGTTTCTGGTTTCTGAATTTCCCTGCCTTTTCCCCCTCAGGCCACCTTTAACACATGACCGTTTCATTGTCTCCAGAGAGCTCAGGGAACTCCATTTAATATGTTTATTTAAAACATTTTCCACAAATGCGGTAAGAGACCTGCTATTTTTGCAAAGGGGTAATGAACCGTTAATCCTAAATTTTGCTCTGAAGCCTCTCGCTTGCGCCTATACCCTTGGTGTGGCATGAGTGTTCGCCACGCTGTGTTCGTCGGCCATACAGCGGATCGTTCTGGAAGCTGCCGTCGAGTGACCTCGAGTTGGCAGGGCGGCACGATTGTGTGCCGTGATTTGGCCGCGATGTAGGAATTCTGGGGCAAAGTGCTCTTCAGCTGCGTTGCCTGTCACAGAAACGCTGATGATGGAGGCCGGTTTTGCAGGACTAGAAACCGCACGTGTCCTCCTGTTTTAATCAGAACTCAAAAAACACTCTCTATGGTTTCAGTGATTCATAGTGACGCTGAGGATCAAGGCATATTTTTATTTGTGGTTTTAAACTGTGCCCCATTAAAAAAAAAAGTTGTTACTCTCTAGATACACGCGGCATTCATGACTGTAGTTAATCGAACTAGCTAGTGCTCATCTTCCTGTGTCACTCTCACTCTGTGTGGCGAGTGGAACACATCGACAAAGATACTAAAAAATACTTAAAATCCTCTGTCCTGTATGTGGGGAGGGGTGGATGCATGTGGAGAGACATTGAATCCACAGATGTTCACTGGAGTTAATCCCCAGATTTGTTTCTGTATGAGGAGGGGCACGCCATGCAGACAGTTTCACTGGAGAAGCAGGTTTTGTTCTGGACATGCTTGGGGCGTTTGTTTTGTCAGGGTAGAGGTGTAGCGGACTCTGTGAGGCTGACGTGCCACCAGAATAATTACCCAGCTGCCCCAGCGTCTTCCTGGTTTTGTTGTTTGCTCGTCCTTTGTGTGTCGTCTGCTGGAGCCTATTTTCGTGTGAGAATGTCGCTGTGATGTTATTTCAGGGGTATCCTCAGACTCGCACCTTGCAGAAGGCCCACGTTACGGGAAGACTGGATACACCTGCACAGACCTTACTCAGCGAACTACCGGAATAATTGCATTTCTGCAAATCAAATGATGTTTGTTTGTGGAAATATTAAGGAAAATTTTCATGCTAATATTGCTTATTCAAGTTGCAAATTTTATTGCACTGTGAGTAGGTAACATTTAAACTTTTGTACAATAATAATTGCTCTGATATGGTGACATTTGGCCATTCAACACTGGCATATACACACCATTAGATTTAGACAAATGACTTTCTTACAGTGATCGCTTTCTTTAGAACTACAGCTCGCTTGTGAGCCACTTTTGTACAATTCTAATATTTTAAGTTATTTTAACACATTTAATTTTGGATTAGAAACTCTGGAATTAAAATAGTATTTGATGCATGAAAACAGCAGTCTTGAATATATTAATTGTTTAGATTCAACAGCCAGTTCAGTTCATTTTTTGTTGCCCTTCAATGTTTGCCCACGTGTGGCAAATTGCCCCCATTGAAAGCTTTGTTTGCCATTGAAGAGGGAGAGCCAAGCCGGAGAGTGTGGGAGTCTGAGAGGGAGGAAAAGGGGCGGGGGTGGGGTCGGAGTCGGGGGCACGGGGGCAGATTGGGAGTCCTGGTGGGGGGGGGTGGGAGGCGTGGGGAGGGGGGGCAGGTGGGAAGCCGCAGCTCTGGCGGCGCTTTGATTCGGGGGCGGGGGGGGGGCCGCGGGGTGAAGGCCGCGTTTGGGAGACGTGAGGCCGGGGCCAGTTATCTTAACCTCCCGCACTTCAAAGCGGCCCCGCTGCCCACGCTGGGGCAGGGCTGCCCCGGGAACAGAGCAGCGCTTCATTTCCTGCGCGTCCCGCTCGCATTCCTCAGCGCTAGTGGGGGGGGGGGGGCAGCTCTTGAATCCCGGCGTTTGTGTCGGGGAGGCTGTGTGAAGGCCCGGTCCGGGGTCCCCCCCTCCCTCTTCCCCCCCCCCCCCACCCCCCCGGTCCTCTTCCCCGACAGGAAGCCCGCTGTTTTTCATCAGAGGCCGAAAGGGAAAACCTCCCCAGGAAGAGCCGCTCGGGGCGGGGGCTTTGAAACGGCGGGATGAAAGGGGGGAGGGGGGGGGTGGCAGGGGGGAGGAGGTAAATAAAAGCGACAGGGCCCTCTCACCAGCGCTCCCAGCCCTGCCCCGTCCCCCCCCCCAAGCTCGGGGTCAGCTCTCCCAGGGAAAGGCTCTCCAGCCCTCAGTCTCTTTCATCCGCATGTGGTAAAGCTGTCTGTGGGGGGGGGGGGGATACCGGGGTACGGGGCGGGGGGTCTTAACACGGGCCTCTCCAAACGGACCCCTCCAAACGGACCCCTCCAAACGGACCCCCTGACCAGCAGACGGGACTCCGGAGTGAGGCTGCGCGCGCTCCTCTCTTCACACTGAATTGTGAGGACGGGCTGACGGGTTCATGGGCTCAGTCTTCATCTCTCCCTCTCACTTTTGATGAAGTATTAAAGTATTCCATTTCATTTCCAGAGCATTAAAAGAAGTGGCCCCCGCTCATTAGCTGAAGCCTTTTACACTGCGCTCAGTGTAGAGCTGATCATTAAGGCAATCTGTTTTTTTTAAAATAAATAATATATAACCTTTGTGAAACTTTTTCTTCTGAACTCTACAGTTCAACCGCCTGCAATTTTGTTGGCTTTTTCTGCCTTTGGTGATTTTTCAAAAATAATGTCAACTTTATTTTTAAAAAAAAAGTTTTGTAAAAGTTTATTTCAACATGTTAGCCCCTTGACAATCAACTAAAGAGTCTATAGTGTAGATCTGGGTAAAATTAAATGTCTTTATTACATGTCGAATCACCAGAGAATTCGTGTAGTATATCTGCATTTGCTGGATGTTGAAAATGAACATTGTGTGGAGAGTCTCTTCCTGGTGCTGCTCTCTCTCAGCCTCGATTAAAGCCTTACAAAACGTGCTGGCTCACGGCTGTGTTCACACCTGTGAGTGCTCTTTTAGTGGAACACCACTTCTCCTCTCGGGTACCTTTGAGAGTTAGACCACATCTGCGCTGCCCCCTATAGCCCGTGAGGGGGATTGAGCCACAGGCTGCGTTTCCTGTGTGTAAGAAGAGCAATTCGAGTGGTTCCTTTTTGTTAGATTATTACTTTTCCCTTCAGCCGTACTGAACTGTTTGCTCTGTTTTGGGTGGACTGCACAGAATTCGGAAGTGTCTGTTAAGTGATCTTGTGGTGCCTAACGGTTTCCACTTCACTGTGGCACTTGGAACAGACTGGGTCCGTCTGATTCTGGATATTAACGGCGATACGATTGTCTGTCTCTCTTTTAGGAGGGAAACAAAACTCTTTCTCCACATGCAAAGTGAAGGCAGCAGCCATGGGCCCCCTTTTAAAGATGGAAGCCTGCTAGAACCTACAGCCAACCCCCCAAAACCCTACAGCCAACACCCCAAAACCCCGCTCTCGTCCAGCACCCCTACTCCCCGAGGGATGCCCGTTTTTCTCACACCTGCAGCCACAGAGACAAAGAGGGTGGATTGTAAAGACAATCACACGGGACTTCACATGAACACTATGCTCACAAACAACACAAGAAATGAGTCTTTGGTTCCCGACACGTCACCTTGCCACCGTTCTGCGAGAGCACAGCCCCAGTCTGTCAGACCGGCACCTTTTCCCCGCACCTGTTCCTGAGTTATTTCTGAAACCTCTCTTCTTTTGTTCTGAACACAGTTCCCCTCTGCCTTTTTAAAAAAAAACCACATCTAGGAAATGTTAGCAAATCATATTCCTGACACACAGAACACCTGAGGGATCACCGTTGTCAAGGAAATGTCTGCTTAAAAAGTCTGTTTCAAATGGCGATGCAGTGTGAGAATGCTCAATGTTTATCAGCTTTTATTTTGAATGCTTTTATATTTTAATCTGTTCCCCCCCCCCCCCCCCCCCCCCCTTGGTGTATATGTTGTGGTGGTTTTTTTAAATTTTTATTTCAATTTCAATTTTTATTTTTTTTATATATATATATGAATCTGAAATAAGCTTTGGAGACAGGAAAAACATTTTTGTCTTTTCTTGTGGAAGCATCTTGTAGAAATGACAAATTTTAAAAAGGCTTCTTTTGATAACTATTTGTAACAAATAGTGACCTCTCAGTCTTTGTCAGATGTACAATAGATCCCAGTATGTGTACATTATGAAACAATGTCAGGACCTGCCACTTACTCTTCTTGATATTTTTACAGATGTTATAAGGACAAAGTCACAAGAGTAGGTGCTCTGAAGCCTATATTTTCTTGTTCTGAATGGACAAATGGAAAAAATATATATATTTATCTCAGCACTTGACAGTCTTTCTTATATTGCAATGTATTTGTCTTCTGTTTTGGTAGCTAATAGTGTGGTCTTATGCCATTTCAATTCCATGCAAGCATTTCTGTAATAAGTCATTGATTTTATTTTTTATTTTATTTTTTGTATTAACTGATGCATTGTTTTGTTGTTTTATTTTAAATTACTGTCAACTTGGTACAGCAATTTGCTTCCAAGTAGTTACATTTTCAATGTGTTTAAACATGTTTTTTTTAACAAAAATAAAAAGGCAGCATTGACTGAATCGTATGCTTCTCTGCAGGATACTAAATCTGTATGGAGTAATTACGTTAATACCTTGCAATCAAAGAAGGGTACGAAGAGGACCAATCAATTTATGCTTTTCACAGCAAACGTGGCTCAATTATTTAATCAGCCCAATCATTTACTTGATCCAACTTTTTATAAAATCATAAATGACGATGGAAAACCGCACTTACATTTTATCTTAAAAGTTTTGCAATGGTTACAGGTGAACTACTCTTGGTATAAACAGCAAATAAGATAATTTAGCGAGTGGTTGACGTAAAACCAGCATACACACTGAGCTTCAAGGAACAGGTTTATGCAGCCTTCCTGTAATGAGTGATTTCTAAGATCCCCAACATCGGTATTAAATGGAAATGACGCTATTCATCCAGTATTTGTGATACTACAGCGCCCTCTTATGTAAAAAGTGAGAGCTGCATTTACAATCAATCAAACATTTTCCTATCTTTCCTGTTTTCTTGCCCTTTGTTGGGGTAAGTTATTATAAAGGTGCTACTTTTTACAAAAAAAAAAAGCACAGAAAAGCTTAGACAGGCTATAGCACATACATGTAACAATGCAACAAAAAAAAATGCAGCCATTTTCATAAGATAAACAGTGAAATAGTGGCTAATGCTAAACATTTATGGTCTTAAATTTTTGAAAGTCTGACAATACTGTAAAAGCTCTGTCTTTCTGCCTTCTCACATACAAACCTGTTGCAACAAATGCAATGAAATAACAGACCGGTGTATGACAATGAACACAATTTAATTCACACTATTAAGTGGTGAAATAAAATACCGAAGTACCATGTTATTGACTGAAGAATAATTTTCAGCCCCACATGACCTACCTTAATTTTAGACCTATTATCCATTATCAAACCTATCTTATGAGTTTTCTTCATCATGCTATTCGAAAAGTATATGGGTAGGAGGTCCCGAAATTGGCATAGCATTGCGATTTGTAAAGCCAAAATGACAGAGTAGACGGATTAGCCGTGTGCTTATTACAGATTCCTGTCAATGAAAACAACATTAAGATGGGCTTAGTGCTACTTGTTCAACGCATATTTACAACAGCCTATTACTACGTCAAGCGTGGTCGCTGATTAGCGTGAGTCCTGGACATGGGGAATTTAAGGGTGTCCAGCTGTGCGGATTTTGCACAGTTGCGGTGCTAGAGAAATAACCGGGGTGGCTACACATTCACTGTGTAAATTAGGCTACAATATCCGATCTACACACAATAGGAATCGGTGAATTTAGACAGCAGTGTCACGCAATAAAACAGCAGTAATCTTCGATTTGCCGCATTAATATGTGACGTACAGTGTACTGTCGATAATTTGTGTCGATAATATTATGGAACATCACCGTTTTACTTTCAATTCGCACTCATTTGCGACTTCGCTTAGATTGCAGAGCAGGCTTGCGGCCTCGTTTTCGCTTCGCGGTATTCCTGTAAAACCAAGCGAGAACCAATAGTGAGGTAGCCCGGTAACGTATCTGGTGCTGGCCTCGTTGTAAAGCAGGCCAGGGGCGGAGTTAAAGAAATGCGTAATGACGTTCCCAAGTCAACGGCAAAGCTGAAGGAAGTAGGAAACCACGCAGAGACGGAGGACAATGGCTGCATTCGCTGATTGTAACAGAGAGAAAACTCATTGGTCTTCCTACGAGGCTCAGGTACTACTAACACTTTGGGCAGATTCAAGTATCCAGCAAGCACTGGAATCAACAGTGAGGAATGAGGGAGTTTACAGTAGGATCACATCTGAATTGGCGGCAGTTGGCATTCACCGTAGCATTAAACAGTGCCGAGAAAAAATTAAGAAACTCAAACAACAGTACAAAAAGTTAAAAGACCAGAACAGAAAAATCGACGCTGAATGGTATGTCACCATGGATTCGGTCCTTGGGCACAGACCGGGAGCCAGCTTTGAATGTGACGTCACGTATTACAGCCCAGACACTGCAGTGGAAAACGGCATCGCGCTTGCAGACGAGGCCCAGTTAGGTTCCGACGGGGCTCTCTTCGGCGCTTCTCCGTCAGTGGAAAATGGGCACAGGAAGACTGAGCACCATGCAACGAAGAGATGGAATAATCAACGGCGGCGAATTTTACTGAAAGCCAAGCAAACGGCGCTGCGCAGGCTCGCGTT
This sequence comes from Anguilla anguilla, assembly GCF_013347855.1. Taxonomy (NCBI): domain Eukaryota; kingdom Metazoa; phylum Chordata; class Actinopteri; order Anguilliformes; family Anguillidae; genus Anguilla; species Anguilla anguilla. Next base: position 55,381,880 of record NC_049207.1, on the reverse strand, counting down.
TCAGGGGAGAAGCTGTCCCTCTGTAGCAGCGGCTACACGCGGGGAGAGAAACGCGAGGAGAGAACCGTACTCGCTGCCCCCGAGTGAGGACAAATTCAGCTCGGGAATTCATAACCAGCCTACTGAAACAGGTCAGTTCAGTCAAAGGGGGAAAGGGTGTATGAGTACAGTTTTCTTATGTGTTTCTACTGTAAATCGCCTTTGTGACTGTGTCTTTGTAAAAAATTTAAAAAGCGCTATTCAAATAAAATTTAATTGAATCTTTAAAAATAAAAAAAGTCACCTGTGTATGAGTTTCCTGAAGGGGGATAATGCCTATTTATTATGTTAATATGTAGTGTTGTGTGAAAAACACATCAGTTTGCATACATGCATGGATTTCCCTTTTTGCTGGAATAGCTCACTGTAATAAAAAGACCAGGAAGAATTACTTTATTTTCTACATACAGAATATCGCAGTTCTGCTATGCACACAAACAAAGCCTGTTGATATTACAGAGTGATGAGGTTTGGTTTAGACAATAGATTGCCTTCAACTGTTTATATTCATAAATGTGGCCATGAAGAGTTGTCACTGACCACTGAAATGCAAAAAAAAGAAAAAAAAAGAGCAACATGAGCATTTTGTGCATTTTGTCATAGAATTTTATGAAGAAAACACTGGGGAGAAACAACACATAATAAAAACTGAGACCAAGGAGTCATTTGAAGGCCAGCGGAGCACAGGTAGGCTCAGATACCTTGAGAACGGGTTCACACGCGGTCTGAGGAAGGCCAGGCTCGCAGTGCGGCGCAGGGGGCCGCAGCGTTCCCGGTGGTAAATGGACTGCATTTATATAGCGCTTTTATTCAAAGAGCTTTACAATTGATGCTTCTTATTCACCCATTCACACACACACTCACACACCAACGGTGAAAGGCTGCCATGCAAGGTACCAATCAACTCACTGGGAGCAATTAAGGGTTAGGTGTCTTGCTCAGGGACTTCGACAAGCCCAGGGCGGGGGATCGAACCGGCAACCCTCCGACTGCCAGACAACCGCTCTTACCTCCCGAGCTATGTCGCCCTACAGTGCAGCAGGACCTTCTGGCGGCTCAGCAGGAGCAGTGCCGTCTGATGGCCGAACACAACGCCATCCAGCGCACGCTGGTCAGGGCGGTTTCCCGTGGCAACAGGTGCGCGAGCGAACTGGCAAAGAGCACCAGAGCCCAGACTGCCGTTGCCGCCGGCGTCCAGGACAGGATCGTGCAGTTACTGGAGAGGCAGGAGTGGACCAATCAGCTGCTCGCCATGAAGGTGATGGGCGTGTCCTCCACAGCACCACAAAACGCACAGGAAATGAGAGCAGGGCTCTCTGTGTCTGCTGCTGGACCCTCGTCTGTGGATCCCAGTGCATTATCCGGCAAGGAAGTCACTGAACTCTCACTTACCTCTTCAGCTACAGACCAAGGAAATATATGATGCTGTTGGAAAGTTGCTACTTTCAAGTTTTTTTATTGTTGCTTTTTTATTTCACGTTTGACAAATTACCTCGTCCAAGTTCTAAGGACCCTGTACAATCTCGTTAGACAGCGGGAAAAGATGACAGTTTAGCTCGTTGAATCAACTGCTTATTCCATGTAAAAATAAAAAGTGCAAGCATGCAGCTAGCGTATAAATAGTATGTTTGGAATTTGCAGCAGGTCAGTTGTGTATTTCAGGAATAAACTACAAAATGGAGTGTATCCGTATTTTGTTACACATTATTTGTGTATCAAGTGATTGTTATTTTAACTCAGTATTTTGAATCCTCGAGAGTAGCAGCAGTGGGTAAAATGACAAATTTGTCTTTCAATGCAAAGCATTCTGGCTTATAAGAGAACAGGTGATAGTTACTTCAATCTTATTGTGTCTTCCCTGCTTGATCACTGCAGAAAACAGAGTGGTGCTTATAGACTCAATAAAACATCAAACGTATACCAATGAAAATTTTCACTGACTGTTCACTGGAAAATAAAGTTGAAGCACTCTGATAATGGAGAACACAGAATAATTTAAAGAATACAGAAATAATTTATTTGGTGTAGACGGAAGGCTTTTACTGAGGTTGGATGATGCTTTGACATGAGGAAGGCTTATTCCATGCTGAAAGGGCAGGTAGTCTTTATTACTGGAGCGCTCCAACCTCATTTTTCCATGTATAGTCATTGAAAATGTTCATTGTTTTTTTAAAAAATGAGTCTGTAGTTGTAGAGCAGCACCCCTGCCATTTCTGCAATGATTTGTCGTTTTAATTGTCATAAAAAAATAATTTAGATGTCAGTTATTGTCTTTATATTCAACTCTGGTGTGTTCTCATTTTGAATGATCTCTTTTTACTATGTAAACCAGTGTTACAGAAAGCGATGTTCTGGCTCCAAATTCTGTCTGATAGATTTGGAAAGCTATGTTCTGTACAGCAATAATTAAGTAATTCAGCGTTTAATTAATTATCAATTAAATATTTGAATTATTTAGTCATTATTAAACAATCTGAACATATTGTTTCCACAAGTTATTTTCATATTTAATCTTTGTAAGAATTTTTTATTTTTTGTTTTAATTTAAAAAAGAAAAAAGAAAAAAAGAATGGCTCTGTTGCGTACAGGTGGGATATCCCTGTGTATGCAACTGGTCACATATTTTTATTTCCTACTTGTTATTGCCTAGTAAAGTGAGGTGAAGGAAGAAAGAAACTGGCTATATCCAAAAAGAGCACTGGGGATATTATGCGACGTCGGGATGAAGGCGTCAGTTTTCAACGCGATGACGTCTTAGCAGAGAAGTGGTGCATGGGAATTGGGAAGTACATGCGTGCAGCTAACATTAGCTACTTACCTAGCTAGCAAACAAGTGATCAAAATAATAAGCAGCTTGCTACCTGATAATGGATTCGTTAAGACTTTACGACGGTGCGCTGCCTTGGACTCCGGAGGAGATCCAAGCAATGTTGTCTATTTGGGCTGATTCTACCATCCAAAAAGAACTCGAGTCGTCAGTGAGGAACGAAAAGGTATTTCTGCGGATTTCATCTGAACTGGCCGCGGTGGGATTTCTGCGCAGTGCAAAGCAGTGCCGAGAAAAAGTTAAGAAACTAAAACAAGAATACAGGAAACTCAAGGATCACAACAGTCAAGGCGGTCTAGACAGAACAAGGGGGAAATGCTGGTTCAATCTTATGGATACTGTCCTGGGCAATACTACACCTTCATCGACAATGGGGGGTAGTCTGTTGTCGAATTCTGCCGTGGCGATCCTGGAGGCAATGTCGTCTCCCTCGCAAACCTCGGGTAACTGCATTATTCAGCTAGCCAGCCGACTTGTAACAACGTAAATACTGATCCACGCAACGTTAGCAAGCTAGTGCAATGCATATTCACTGCGTAGATTGCTAGGTTTCTGCAATGTAACGTTCACGTATTTGCGGAATCGTTAGCCGTCTAACAACAGCTTTAATTTACGTTGGCTGTCAGGTAACTTAATTTAGCTAACCAACCCGATATATTTACGCGCAGTCAACCACAACAAGACAAATGTGCTTTGTTGTGACTTACAAAATGTCTCATGTATTTAAATTCGTGGGCAGTTTTTAGCGACTTAGTTTGCAGTGCATTCCGTCCAGCTGCCAGAGAACTGACCAGCAACCTGTTGTGATGGCCTTTCATTTGCACTGAAGTTACAATAAGTCATCGTGAGCACATTAATTATGATGATCATAACGTCATGTTAGTGCTCAGGTGTGCAGTGTTTGATGTACTTGTTTCTTTTTCTTTTGTAGAAGATTCAGCGCTGACAGGCGACGAGCCCATAGTAGAGGTCCAGATTCTTGGTGAAGAACAACCGCCGATCATCCAGGCAATGCCCGATGAACGATTCCCCTCTCACGCGCCTGCGGTTTCCATGCCCAAGCAGGGTATGTAGCTTCAACGTGTCAGTTCGTAATGTTTTGCTCAGTTTGTATGGAAGATCACGCAGGAATAGCAAAACACTTTTTACATGTTCAGTTTTTTTTCTTGATGCAGATACTTTTTAACATTAGCAGATTGACGTATACGAATGAGTGAAGGTCTAATTGCTGGACCCAAAATGGAATCGTCAAGTGTGTAGCCTGTTGATTGTACAGCATCCTCTATAGGGCCTGTTTTCTATATTAAACTGCACCATGTTCTTATGACTGTGGATAAGTTTCAACATGTAATTGTTTTACATGGGTGGGTGAAGAAAGTAATTTGTGTCAAGTATGAAGGCGAGAGAAGCCAAGTATTAAGCGAACAACACTGGTTGGTTGAGCTGTGGTGAGAGAGTTCTGCAGTGCCTCGTTGCAAAAAAACCTCATGCTTTAAGATTTTTCTATTTCACCAGCTACATTTGAGCACAGCCACAAACTTAATTTCAGACCCCAGAAGGAGTGTGTGAAAGTTGGAAACGATAGGGGTTTAATTGGTCCCATTTCCCTCCCTTTTTAGCTGTAAAGAGAAAACGCGCGTTGTGCTCTAGTGAGGAGTGGAAGAAGATGATTGCGGAATCGGACGAGCAGTACGTGGGCGCGCTGCACAGGATGATGGAGAGCGAGAGCCAGCACCGGAGGGAGGAGCTGAGGATGAGGAGGGAGGAGATGGAGCTGAAGAGGGCCGACGCGCAGCTGATGAAGGACGAGGCCTCCTCTTCCTCGGCCGTCCAGGGGCAGCTGGTGGGCGTGCTGGGGCAGATCGCGGAGCTGTTCCGAGCCAAGCAGGCCGCGCTACACGCACGCGCGCCGCTGGGTGGACACGCCCCCTCCCCCTCCCCCTCCCCCGCAGCGTCGCAGACCGCGCCCCGGGGGGGGCAGGCGGGGAGCGAGCTCCACACACCGGCGGGGAGCGACGCCCAGCCTGGAGCCGATCGATGCCAGACTGCCGCAGCAGGTCAGTTAGCCCAGTTAGGCGCGCTTGTTGCTAGGGTTACCAAATCTTCAGACAGTCTCTGGTATTAACTGAAGTTCCTCGGGGGCAGGGCTGGGTATTCTCAGAGGGGAAACTTTAAATGTTATTGTACACGTTTTTCCACAGAGTCGCATGAAGAGAATCGGTCCAGACGGACTCAGAACGCGATAAAAACCGAGGTGGAGGAGCCTGTTGCTGTCCAGCTCGGGACAGACACGGGTCCCATAAATTTGGAAACGGCTCACGCGCGGTACGAGGAAGGCCCGGCTCGCGGTGCGACGCAGGGGGCCTCAGCGATCGCAGTGCAGCAGGACCTTCTGGCGGCCCAGCGGGAGCAGTGCCGTCTGATGGCCGAACACAACGCCATCCAGCGCACGCTGGTCAGGGCGGTTTCCCGTGGCAACAGGTGCGTGAGCGAACTGGCAAAGAGCATCAGAGCCCAGACTGCCGTTGCCGCCGGCGTCCAGGACAGGATCGTGCAGTTACTGGAGAGGCAGGAGTGGACCAATCAGCTGCTCACCATGAAGGTGATGGGCGTGTCCTCCACAGCACCACAAAACCCACAGGAGACACAAGCAGGGCTTTCTCTGCCCTCTGCTGGACCCTCGTCTGTGTTCCCGAGCTTGTTCCCTGAGCAGGAAGCCGCTGAACTCTCACTGACCTCTTCAGCTACACATCTCAGTAACGCTTTATAAAAAAAAAACCTTTGCTCGTTGATCGTTTTCACCCCCCCCCCCCCCATTTAAAATACTAAATTTACATTCCTTTCATTTTATATATTGCAGACTATTGCATCACATTTTCAAGTGATCCTGCAACATCCACTCCAGTTTGTTTGAAAAGAACTTATTCCCTAAAGAGGGAAACAGTATTAAAGTATTAGTGATTTGCACACTTGCCAAACTGTGGAAAAGGTTGTTTCCATCCAGCAGAGTTTAGGACATTGTCTCATTTCTGTAAACATAACACTTGAGGAAAGGGGGGGGGGTGTTGTAGTAGAGAACACCACCAAATAAATTGGAACAGAACAAGGTAATTTTAACACTGATTTAACATTCCTGCATTTCTCATGGTCTATAAATGAGCATGACAGTGAAGGTAAAGTACTTAAAAATCAGCAAATATAAAATTACAAAATTCTTAAAGCTTTAAATGCACAATCTTTCTTTAAAAACTAAAAATAAATGAATGAATAAAAAAGGGGGTGGGGGTGGACAGAAAAAATCAATTTTCAGTCTCCAAAAAATGAACGAACCAATAAACAATCAGTCTGCAAAAAAAAGGCAGTCACATGACTTGCTGACTGCTTGCATCTCTTTTCCCTGCACTGAAAACTCTGTGCACTGCTGACATTTTCTTGTGATGAAGAAAACTCAGACTTAAACGGTTGAGTGTTGGGAAATACGTGTACAAACTTGCATTGAATGTACCCATGTGCAGATAGGCCTATGTGGCTTGTAGATAAATAGTAGACTCGAACCATCCAGTTCTGTACATTTCTTACTGTTGCCAATATGTTTTTTTACGAGTCGGTGCTAGAAAGTGTTAAACTAATGAATCAATTTGTTCCTTTTCCAACTGGCTCAGTTATACATCCATTATCTATACCCGCTTATTCTGGGTCAGGTTATGGGGGGTGCTGGAGCCTATCCCAGCATGCATTGGGTGAGAGGCAAGAAAAGTTTTATATCCAGTGAATTTGTCGTGTAGCTGGAAATATCCCCTGCAGTTTCTTGCAGAATGAATTAAAATTCATAAGATAAAATTTTTTATGTAATTTAAAAAAAGACAATACAGCATCTTCAATGTATAAATCAAATTTAATTTCAAGTTCATTCAAGATTCATCTTAAAAAAAGAGGTCCATAGCAGGTAAAACAGACAATACAGATAGTCACACAAGTCAAAAAAAAATTTTTTAAAGGGGGAATAAGTTACACATACAAAAGTAGATAAGTAGATTTTTAAAAAATCACTGAAATATTATTTCAGGCTGAACACTAATCATTCAGTCATGTCCGAACACTGAAACAGAGTGACGGTTCGCTGCCTCCATCTTGCTGTTCCCTGTTAGCTTCCCTGCAGGGTTCCATCTTCAGTGGGTCAGGACTGAAGTGCAAACCAACCCTGCTTTGTGTAGGCCAAGTCATTCGCAACCACCCCTACTCTCATGTATTATACTTCACTGAAGGCTACAGCTGCAGTATACGGCCTGGGTTTTGCACCAGGAGCCTGCTAGGTGCTAATATTCTCTTGACACTCTGCCACCCTCATCCAACACACACACACACGTTGAGTTACATGTTCACGGTTGCTGATGCGTTGAAAGGCGCGCGGCAAGCGTTCAGCTGGACCGGGTCAGACGCGGCGTCACGCGGACCGTGTACGGGCACGGCGCCAGCGTCAGGCCGAACCTCCCCTGCATCGGCGGGGGGGGCTGGTCCTCGGGAAGCCTGAAGGTGAAGGCCTGCATCAGGCTGGAGAAGATCAGAAAGAGCTCCATCTTGGCCAGCTGTTCCCCCACGCACACCCTGCGGCCTGTGTGCAAGATGGACGCCAGAGTCATCCTCCATAGCATTACACTTTATGGTACATTTGACCACTGATAGGCAGTCCTTACTGCAGATCCTATTTAGCCTAGCAGTGATAAATATGGTTGGGTTAAAATAATGGTTATATAAATATGGTTACTCTCAAGTAAGAACTACTTGAAGTGATGTTACCCATGCCGAACGGAACGAAGCACTCTCTTCTCAGAATCTGTCCGTCCTCGTTGAGGAATCGGCCGGGGTTGAAGGTGTCTGGGTCTTCCCACACGCTGGGGTCTCGGAGGACCGACCAGAGATTCGGGAGAATCACTGTGCCTTTCGGTATGGTGTAGCCACGGAACACTACAGAAAGCGAGAGAGAAGGTGAGAGAAAATAACTGACATCAACAGCAACATTCTGTAATGTCATGGTTGCCTTTAAAAAAAATTAAAAAATAAAACCAGGCACAGATTTGTTAAGAATTAAACCTTTCAGAACAGTGATATGAACGTCATCGGGAAAACACACGCATGCCCTGTGGGATCCTCCAAACTGTTACATGTATTTTTGTTTTATGTCCCACATACAGACTTTAATTATTCAGGAGTTAAAGTTCTCTCACCGGTCGTCTGTGAAGCCATGTGGGGTATCGCCAAGGGAACCACTGCAGTCATCCTCTGCACCTCCATGATGGTGGCTTCTGTGAACGGCAAGCTAGCCTTGTCCTCCAGTGACAGCGGTCTGTCCGCCCCGACCACCGAATCGATCTCCGCTTGAACCGTTTCTGAAGTAAATCGTGGTACAGCCACATCAGTCTACTCTTAAGCAAACAGAGTCATTAGCCATAATATGCACAGCTGTTATAATCAACATTGATTACTCCAGACAATGACATTCTTGCTTTTTTTCCCCTCAGAGGGAGAACAGAAGTTGAAAGCTTGAGGAAACAAGATCAGCCATAAACTGAAGGGCAAATTCTAAAAACTCACAAATAGTAAAGCTTTACAAATAAGCACAATCTGATCTGATTACATACCTTGCACTTGTGGGTATATGCACATGTACAGAAAGATCCAGAGTATGGTGTTAGTAGTGGTGTCAGTTCCAGCAACGAAAAGGTCACTGATGACGTAGAAGAGGTAGTCCTCAGAAAAGCTGGTTTCTTCGGCTCCGACTTTCTCGCGCCGCCGAGCTGCCTGCACGAGGTACATGTCGATGAGGTCTTTAGGGTTGTCCGGATCCAGACTGGAGCTGTGCTGGGCAATGATCGCTTTCAGGAAAACGGTGATATCGGTTTCCACTTTTCGCATTTCCTTGAAGATGCCGAAAGGCGCGTAGTAGAGCCAGGGGAAAATGTTGATGAGAACAGCTGACCGATCGGCGATCATCTCCAACCCTCTGTCCATGAGGTCTAGGATGGTCCGGAACTCACGGTCCCGATGATCGAAGCGGCGGCCGAAACAGATGGAGCAGATCACGTTGGACACCGCCGTGCTGATAAGGGGAGCCAGGTCGACCCCGCCCACCCCTCGGCTGAGTTTCCGCAACTCGGACGTGACAACCCCCAGTTCCTGGACGCAGGACTCCAGGTTTAGTTTGCTCAGCCCGAAGTTCCGCAAGGTGGTGTGGCAGAATTTGCGTTGCTGTCTCCACACTGACCCATAGGGGGCGAAAACGATCCCTGAGAAATTGTCAGAAAGAGACTCGTGTTTCAGTGTGCTCTCTGCACACTGCAGCACTGCAGAGAGTATATCGCGTATAACTGCATGGTCCGCTATCCTGCGTTGTATAGTCTAGGCCAGTGGTTCTCAAACTCGGGACCCCTGTGTACGCTGGTTTTCATTCCAGCCTCAACAGCAATCCCAGAATTTTAACAAGCTGTTATTTTCTTTTCATGTTTTAGAGCTGGGGTTCCAGAAAGGGCCAGTGTCGGTGCACACACCTAATTCTACTAATCAACCACTAGTCATTGCTAAGCACCTTGATTAGTAGAATCAGGATCAGGTGTTTCTGGTTAATCATAGAGCCTATCGTTTTTCTGCATGATCCGGAATCCTGCATTGTGCTATATTTAAGATTTTATAGATTTTTTTTATGCAATGTAGAATCTTAAATCTACATTACAGCCATTTGGCAGACGCTCTTATCCAGAGCGACGTACAACAAAGTGTATAACTATAATCAGGAACAAGTGTGTTGAAAGCTTCAAGACTTACCTCTTCGTTTTGTAATCATTGTAATGATAGGGAAATCGGGTCTGTCTGAAAACACATCCGCTCGGTTGATCAGGGCGTCCTTAATAACCTCATAGCCCGTTAATATAACAACCAGTTTCTTTCCAACAAAAAAGCTATAGATATTGCCGTAAATGCTGGATCGTTCCATGAGAATAACGTGTGGCGATAGAACCGTGGGGTTTCTTGGCTTCAAATGTCCACCGCTGTCTTTTCTTAGCATCTTTGAAACTAAACACGAAGCGATAAATTCCCCACAGTTGCCAACAAAAGGCCACGGTTTTGGACCTGGAGGAATGTTGACTAAATTTTGCCTCCATTTCAATTCACGGAACAAGTAGTTAACAACACAGAAGACAGTGACAGCTACGACGATAGTGCTGGCATAGGGGTAGAGTGGACTGTCCCGAATCTGAGCCTCCTGGACTGCCATGACCACCACTTTCAGGCGTCCGTAAGATCGTTTTTATATTTAGGAACACCGAAACCGCTCCATGCAGTTTAGCGCTTGTTGTCTTTCTGACTACGCTGACAGCGATTTTATTGCGTTATTGCGTTGTCATCTCGGCGTCTATTGGTCAGAGGACGTGGGTGGCTGCAGGCAATTGAGGAAAACAGACGCGCTGCATCCGTCAGGCAACTTGAACAGGAAAAACAAACTATTCGGGACTGGATTCCCTATCACTAATAGTTGCACTACTTAACTAGTTTACTGAAGCAGTTTAGGACGCTCATTTTATGGAGCACCTGCTATAAGAGAAGCTCGAGTGCTTCATGTTCAGATGAAAGCTATAGACCAGTGGTCTCCAGCCCTGGTCCTGGAGAGCTACAGGTTCTGCTGGTTTTTGTTTTCACCTTAAAATCAGCACCCAATTGAGACTGAAGACACCAGGTGAGTTGAGTTAACTGTGTAATCAACTGCTCTAATTGATTCATGAAGTGCGGAGTCACTATGAAAACCAGCAGACCCTGTAGCTCTCCAGGATCAGGGTTGGTGACCACTGCTTTAGACCAGTGGTTCTCAAACTTGGTCCTGGGGGACCCCTGTGTATGCTGGTTTTCATCCCAACCTCAACAACAATCCCAGAATTTTAACAAGCTGTTCATTTTTCTTAATTAGGTGCTTTTCATGTTTTAGAGTGTGGGTGCACACACCTGATTCTACTAATCAATCACTAGATTAATTGCTAAGCACCTTGGTTAGTAGAATCAGGATCAGGTGTGCACCCACACTGGCCCTTTCTGGAACCCCAGCTCTAAAACATGAGAAGCACCTAATTAAGAAAAATGAACAGCTTGTTAAAATTCTGGGATTGTTGTTGAGGTTGGAATGAAAACCAGCATACACAGGGGTCCCCCAGGACCAAGTTTGAGAACCACTGCTATAGACAATCCAGATTTGTGCCAGCATGTCATACACTGGAAATTACTTAAAAAGCTCTTAAATGAGCTGGAAATATTAAAGATTATTATTAGCAGCAGCTTCTGTATGGTAAATAACACTGCTATTATTCACGTCAAAACAAGCTGACTGCGTTGGGGAGGGGCTAGTGTAAACTTAGTACCATGTGATGTAGTCCAATATGATTTTGGAACTTATGGGAAAAAAATGCTTATTTTATTCTTAAAGTCTCAATTATTACATACATAAATATGCAGAATCTCATCCTCAAATGCTTGAGCACTCAATATTTTTTCATTCATCAGAAGTCAGTGTATAAAAAGCTGCAGAAAATGGTATTACCCATCCCTGAGCTAACAACATCACATCAACATTCCCCTTTCTAGTGCAGAAAAGCATACATTTTATAACATTCATTTCATCCCTATTTTGGCACACCTGACTACTAATTAGCAGCTCAACAAGATCTCTAGCTGTTGAATGATGTGCTTTTTTGGGTTAGAGAGAAAACCTAAAGGTGGTTGATCTCCAGGATCAGAGTTGGTTACCACTGTCCTACAGGGAATGGAAAAACATTTGAACTTGAAATGGATTGAACCTTCTTACTTATTAGTTCTTAGCCTATGTGACTCAGTTGCTCAGAAGTGCTCAACATTTTCAAAGAGAGGTTATATCCTTTCATACTGAAAAGCTGGATACAATATGCAGAACAGAAAAACTGTGTTTAAATTTCTTCAGGTGCGATTGGTCTTTTAATGTCCAAGCCAATATTACACCATTACTACCACAATGTATCAAAAAACAAAACAAATACATACAGAGAAACATACAGCTTTGCATAATTTAACAAGTCAAAAAGGTTCCAATGCCATTTAAAACATGAAATACGCACAAAATCAGATGACGTTCATCACTACACGTTAAAAAGGAGTAACGGTTTTTTAATTATATGACGAAGTGAAAGGTCCATGGCAATGCTTCAAAGTAGTGCACAATAACAAAACGGGTGGAATAAACATGAATAGCCAAAACTTCATATCAACATGCAAACGCCCAAGATGTAGACTATGGAAGCACATTTTTCACGGAATTACAAACTGAAAATATAAATCTGAACTTGTGTGCTTTAGCTGAATAGTTCAAGATTGCCGTTGTTGACCACATATGGAAATTCATTCTGCCATCTTTTGTTCAACAATGGCTAGAAATTGGCCTTCAAGTAAACAAGATACATTGGTAAATGCTCAAAGATTTGACTTAGCAAGGCAAACCGAGCCATATCTGGTCAACATCAGCATAAATATGTATCTTCCAGTCAACATTTATAGCAATACCTTTTCTTGAGCGGAAAACTTCATTCCTTCAAAACAGAAAACACTGAAAGCAGCTGGTTTTCAGGGACAGAAACAAGACTCACAGGAGCTTCACTGTGCTGTACTCAAAGCGAGCAGTTAGCACGCGTGAGGATTTGGCACACATGAAGAACTGGCACACGCACAAGAGCGGGACACTCAACTTCAGTCACAGCACAGACGCTTCAGATCCGTCGTGAACCACAGTGACCTTTTTTATCAGAGAGGACAAGCTTGCAAAACACCACAACACGTTGACATCAGTGTTATTTAATCATTATCAGAAATCCACCAAATAAACTCCCAAATTCATTTGTTGGTGCACCTTTGCCCTCATTCTGCACAAAAAACAGAACGTATAAACACAAACATGAATTAGTGTCTTTTTTTTTTGGTTTGCTTGTTGTTTTGTCATTTAAAAGTGAATTTGGTTGTCTGACACGTACTTTTGTTGCATACCTTGGAAGCGCTTTCCGGAGTCTTCAGCAAAGGTTCAACAAAGTCCTGGTTTTTAAAGTCCAGACCCATATCACCCAACTGTGTATGAATACAGACTGTGGAGTTGTGCTGGATCACCAGTGGCAGTGAATGTCTGAGCTTGGCCGGTCTGAGCCGGTTCTGTCCGGTCTGGTCCAGTTCTTCACTCCTCCCGGGTGCTCTGTACTGCAGTGTACGTCTGGCAGGAGTTCTTGAAGCAGGAGGGGGGCCAGGCAATCGGCCAGCAGAAGATGCAGGGCACCGGCGCCTGCACATTTCTCTCAAAGAAGTTAAAGATGGGGCTCCACCAGGTGTTCTTCAGGTAGTTGTGCTTCGAGGTTCTCAGCTCCTGTTGATGTGGGGGGGAAAAAAAAAAAAAAAATCATGCCTCCACCCCTCACAAATATATTCTGACAACATAGCCTTGAAGAGTATGAGATTACGCCCCCTATGGGGAGGGTCAGTAAGGGGGGGGAGAGAGTATTTCGATGAGTAATTTCATTTCACCACATGGCGGTTAAGGCTTTGGCCTGTCGGCCTACCTCACCTGCATGTTGGCCATGGTGTGGTACCAGTAGAAGAGGCGGGACGTGATGAAGTAGGCCACCACCACGTCCACGCTGTAGTGATCGTGGGCTACCAGGATGCACACCACTCCCACAATGCTCAGCAGCCAGCACACCAGGTGGTACCACCAGTAGGAGCGCGGCGAATCTGAGTTATAAATTACAAATAAAATACAATAAGTCTCCATTTTAATTGTCTCACTGTATGATACAATATAATATTTAAAAACACAGCAAATTCCAATAATTTTACTTATTACCTTACTTTTAGGAGTCATCCAAGGCGCTCATTAATGACCATCAACATTTTATAAAAATGTAATAATTTTTCTCAACAGGTACAGCAGCATGTACGAAATGAAAGAACCGAAACCAATCGGACTCCGGCCCGGAGACCGACGTCCCGACATCGCACCGCCCTCTCCACTGGGAGAAGGGAACGAACGGCAGTTGGTTTCCGTAGCGACCGTGCGACTACGCAACGCAGCGCAGCGGGCGGCGTTCTTGAGGGACGTACACTCCTTGATGAACAGGTAGGTGAGCGTCAGCATCAGCGTGTGTCCGCTGTACAGGAAGTCCCCGCACATGAGGTCCGAGCTGGCCATGGACAGGCCGCCCCCAGAGATGAGCTGCAGGATGCGGTGCACTTTGGCCTGGGAGTCTCCGTACAGCTGAGAGACGACAAAAAAAACCACAGCGACCAGCACGCCGGCGTCAAAACACTGATCCAGGTTCAGTCAGCTTTACATGCGCTTACAGTGGTGGCGAGTTTGGGCTAAAACAAAGACTCATTTAAACCGTATTACTCATAACTATATGAATATCCATGCTTTCTATTTCTGTAGGTATTCAAAGCGCTAGGTACAACCTATTCAGGAAAATGGAGAGCATTGTTGGGCTGAATGGCCTGTTCTCATCTATCATGTCATGTCGTTTTCCTTTACAACAGGGCTTCTGAAACCTTGGTCCAGACCCTGTTTTCCCCACAGCGGGAGACGGGGCGCCCCGGGGCGGAGCTCACCTTCGGGGCGCAGGTCATGTGCTTGCCCGGGACGGGCAGGGTGGTTATGTACATGGTGATGCAGCGGTACAGGTACAGCGTCCCCATCAGGAAGAAGAACCTCCTGCCTGCGATCGCCCTGGAAACGCCAAACAAGAGGCAGGCAAATCAGTATCAGCTGGCCTTGGGCACCTGAGTAATGGGGATTCAAAGGCACCATGCAAATAAATCTGCCGGGAACAGCAAAACGGCTAAGGTATGGAACTCTTCCAAAAGCATGGTGCAACAGTGAGACCGCGCTTTGGGACTAAGAAATTGCCCTAAAGGACCAATGGTGATTTGGCAGCGCAATTTTCATTTAAGAGGTGGCGCAATAAGTAATGACTAATAAGCACTACATTTCCTGAGTTTTGAAACGGAAACAGACTGTAGTACAGAAGCCAATAACAGGTCTGATATTTTGAACATACCGTACAGCAGAATGTGGACAAATCCAGACAGACCCGTTACTGGTCAAATTAACATTCCACCACAGCACAATGGAAACACCCAGAATTTCTCAACATTTACTGTGTACTGGTGACCTTCTGTATTGCATCAAACCGAAACCAGAGAACAATGTACATGTCTGACCACATTTTCATACTCATGAAATGTTTCTGTTAAACACCTGGAGTTCAATGTGATGCATCCCCATAAACGTGCAGTAGCCACGACATTGCATAAGCTGCAATTAAATCACAATCATCTCCAGTCTGGTTCTCTGCCGTTTAATAAACTGGAGTCTAAAGGAAACAGTGGCATCAGCAAGTTTGATGGGGAATGTATTCAAAGGTAACATAACACACTTGATTGGTGGTGTAGTTTTAATACAAAAATAAAAAACTAATTACACAGCAAACAAAGCTTTTAGTTTGGATTTTATCCAAGTTTATATCATGCTTTCCAACTTAATACATTTGATGCATTCCTCTCTCTAAACAGTGGATAAACTGCATTAAAATAAAGAACTTTTTCCCAAAATGGAACTCCCAAACATCTCGCAAAAAAGCACTGCTTTTGAAGGAAAGGGAACCGGAGGATTATCCCCCCTCGACTCGACCCCCCCCCGCTTACCTGTACTTAAGGAACAGCCACTGCACGAGCCACAGCCCCACCAGGACCATGCCGTTGACCTCTGTCACCGTGAAAGCCCACGACACGCGGTCCACGTAGTCGAAGAACTTGTCGGGCAGCGGCGGGCTGGTCTCCTTGTCGGGCACCCTCTCGTGCACCACCGTGATCACCACCGTGGTGAGCACCAGGGTGAAGGAGGCGTAGACGAAGGCCACGCCGGTCTTCCACCACTCCAGCGGCAGCCGGTCGGTCTTGGGGTCGGGGATCCGGACGTAGTCCCGGTGCTTCTGCGCACTCTTCCGCAGGCCCCGGAAGAGGCCGCCGCCGCCGCCGCCGCCGCCTCCGCCCCCCCCCTGCTTGGCGCGGTTGGCGTCGCCGTCCTCGTCCGCCAGGGCACCGTGCGCCAGGCCGTTGGCCAGCTCGCCGTCGTCCACCGCCACGCACACGTCCAGGGCGTCGCTGGTGTCCGCTTTGCTGCCGCCGCTGCCGCCGCCGCCGCGCGGACGAGACGTCGTCATGGCGGCGTTCGCGGGGTGACGAATTGAACTTCTACACACCTGAGCAATTACACAACAGCAGCACCATTTTTACTGTCACACAGTGTTATACTCTTTCAAAATTGTTCCACAGGTTTGCTCTTAACAATTGGCCAACAATCTACTTACAGGAATTGACAAGTAATAATAATAATGTTCCCTTACCCATCACAACTGCTTTTTGACTAGTGGAAATTTCTTTTTTTCCACCCACTGTTAGGATCAGACTGTAAACAGGAGGCGTGTTGGTATGAAGCACCCAGAAGCTACGCACTGCCCCAGCGAGACGGCTGGGCTCGCTCAGGAAGGCGAGTCGCTGCATACGTGGAAGACACCGCGTGACGGAGCCAGCGCACCTGACTGCGTGACAGGTGTGAAACTCGAGAGGACAGCAAACTGAAACCTGCTGACACACCCACAGCCTCACATTCTTTCCCACAGTCGCACACACACACTTTCTCCCAGCAATCCTGGAGTTAAATACAATCTCTCTCTCTCTCCGTCTCTCTCTCCCCGTCTCTCTCTCTCTCTCTCTCTCTCTCTCTCTCTCTCTCTCTCTCTCTCTCTCTCTCTCTCTCTCTCTCTCTCTCTCTCTCTCTCTCTCTCTCTCTCTCTCTCTCTCTCTCTCTCTCTCTCTCTCTCTCTCTCTCTCTCTCTCTCTCTCTCTCTCTCTCTCTCTCTCTCTCTCTCTCTCTCTCTCTCTCTCTCTCTCTCTCTCTCTCTCTCTCTCTCTCTCTCTCTCTCTCTCTCTCTCTCTCTCTCTCTCTCTCTCTCTCTCTCTCTCTCTCTCTCTCTCTCTCTCACACACACACACTTTCTCCCTGCAATCCTGGACTTAAATACCATTACACACACTCATTGTCTGAATTTAGAAAAAACGCAATCCATGAAGAAAAAGTATATCAATATAATTTTTCTTCATGGATTACATTATCTGCACCTACACAGTGAATCTTCAGAAGACAGCCAACTGAAGTATGTTCTCTCCTTAATGTCAGAAAATTCCCACGTCTACTTAAGTTGGCCAGTGTTACCAGTAACGTACAAGGTATTTGAATAACAAAGCGCTTTAACACAACTCACCATGCCATACAGGTTTATCTGGCTGTCACCGGCTGGACTTACTCCAGTGCAATGGAAGCATTTATGAAACATCCTTTCCACTGTCACCATGAAACGTATTCAGTTTAATTAAATAGCTCGTCCGCCATTTAAATTAATTTATAAGATACATAAAAATGAGAGCATATAAAGCTGGTTTATGAATGTATTCATTTCCTCTGAAACTATTTTAACAGACAACAGCCTGGCTTCAGTCAACGATTGTCATTAATTTTGACACAATGAAAATTTATTTTTACTAGTAATCTACCAAAGCATACATCCTCTCCCACAACTTCAACTGCATTGTTACATACATCAAAAAGGCCCGGCTGTCCAGTTGCTTAATATGAATAATTTAATTTAAATGTTGGACACTGCATGTATCCACAAAAACACATAGATATTCCTTTCAACAGAGGGTCTCTTCACCAAAATCAATTGTTCCAACTACCTGGCCTCATTTCCTTTTAAGGGTCCAGTCTCACCCCTCAGGTAGAACATGCACCTTGTTACTTCCAGACAGAAATCTTTTCCCAGTGCTTTACCAGGCCATCACACTTCACCAGGGGTGGCCTTATGGTGATGGTGGAGGTCAACGAAGTCCCACAGTGATACAAATCAGAACCACTAACGCAGATCATATCACGTATCAAACCATACAGTAGGCCTACTAGCGACCGATTAATTGAGAAATTATCCAATTATTTCCCGGGTTTAGTAAATACGTTTTGCATGACCATTCGCTTGGTGACAATTAGAAACGGACACTCAGACATCGTAGCAGGTGATGAGAGACTATTGCATAGATGAATTAGAGATGGGATAAAATAATAAGTGAGGAAATATGAAACTCGTTTTCCATATATCGTCTGCCACAGAAACATGTTCAAATGTGACTGAAGATGTCACACTGCTCACTATGGCGAATGATACACTTTATTTAGGAAAGTCCTACTACAAGCAAGCTAATGTGAAGTTTCACAGGTCAGATTGTGTTATGGGCATCTAAACAGTATAATCAAAATTCACTCCCTTTTTAACAAAATGCACATTTGTGCCGCCACGTTTATATTACAAAGATAAGAGAAAATATATAACGTTAAGGTTAAAACTCATCGCCTACAGGTGACTAAGTAGGCAATCAATACCACGTTTTCAGTCCTGAAAACTGAAAAGAACGTAGACTACATTTAAAAATAAAGTACACGCGAAACGGTGGAGTAGATCATCTGTAAACCTCAACCACCGAAAAGAAACTTCGGTTACAAAAATAAAATGCATTTAAAATAGTTTTAGAGCAAATTATTTACCAAATTATTCAATTACGAATGAAAATGTGGGGGAAATGTTTTACGTACCTTCACCTCCAGCGAATATAAATAAAAAAATTAAGCTCCTCTTGGTTCTTTCCGCGTTCAGTCAAACTCCGGCTGTATGTGCGTTAAAACAAGCGGGCAATTATTTGTATCTGAGCTCCTCCCCGTCGATCACCATTGAACACTGATTAAATCCCAGCAGATTACAAAGACTGCAAAGTAACTTGAAGTGCGTAGGCTATCCTTCTCGTTCGCGTGGGAAGTTCATCGTAAGTTATATACATTTTATTTATTTATTTATTTGTGTAAAATTTGCTATTGGGAAATTCTGTTGAACAACTGGTATTTAGGATTGGACAGAGAGAGATAGAGAGAAGGGGCAGGAAATAATGAATTTTGGACAGAAAACATCAGAAACCCTGGAACTTGGCCTCTAAATGTATGAATAATTGACAGACAAATAGACCGACCCCGCATTTCCGCCGCACTTAACACGGCCGCGTGAGAATGACGAACTGCTTGCACACTGCACAGGTGTTCGAAATAAACAATTGACAGACCACTTCAGGAAGAGCTGGTTATAGTGTGGTTTTTCAGGTTTTCAGCAGCGAGAACTAGTGCCCTGAATTTTCTTTCTTTCTTGCTGACTTGGAGAAAATGTCCATATTTTTTGTTTTGCTTAGCTGGGGTTTACAAGCATTTAAATCTCAAAAAGGCTTGGTTTTAACTTTTAAAGACTGATTGCGCCACTTTGCATTTTCAAAAACAAGCCTGGTAACACAGATTAGTAAAGTGAGTACAGAATGTTCGAATCATTTCCGTAAAGCATGCATGTTTAAGAGAAGGTAGTGCTTTACCATAAATGTTTGGCACTAATGGATATAAACAATGTCTACTGTAACACTGAATGCCCTTCAGGCACTTGACCGAATGCCTTACGCATTCACTCCTTTTGTGTCTGGTCTGTGGTTAGTTAACCCTTGTCCTGCACCACCCGTGACGGTGGAATAAATTATTGAATTATTGATTAGGTCAGGAAAGAAAACGACCCTCTAAACTAGAGGAATCCGTAGTGAAACGGTCTTTTCAATCAGTGGTTACCACCGTGAGTGTGGAGTTGTGAGGCGCGAATTAGCATATGAATGTCCACTACAGAATGCTCTTCCAGCCCCGGAGAAAGCATGGAGCATGATCTCTTGTTTAGAGATTAGCCATTACACGAAAGACAAAATTCAAGCATTTAAATGATTTATTGCCGCAATCCTTGCCTATGACTGCTTATATATTTATGCGACAGCATATATGTGCAGTTGTTTATGCTGCCCCAGTCCGCTGGGCCCCGTTTCACGAAGCAGGATTACGGAATTAGCTGGATAACTGCAATGAGTAAAACCCGTAACTCTCCCAAATCTGGAACATGGTACT
Source organism: Anguilla anguilla (assembly GCF_013347855.1). Lineage (NCBI taxonomy): Eukaryota > Metazoa > Chordata > Actinopteri > Anguilliformes > Anguillidae > Anguilla > Anguilla anguilla. Next base: position 55,361,883 of record NC_049207.1, on the reverse strand, counting down.
GAGGTAAAAAGAGCTGCTCTGGATTTTACTTAGTGCAGTTCTCCAGCTAACTCCATTATCCTGCTTCGTGGTCAAGAATAATCCATCAGTGGTGATAAATCCATACAGAATATCCGTGTATTTCACCCAAATATATTTGACACTAGATGGCACTCTGAACTAATAAACGGCCAGGTTTTGTAAAACCTATTCCGACGAAAACATGCATGATGTGATATAGAGATAAGAAACAATCTGCGGAGGCAATGCTGATAATATTATTTGGAATGTAGATATAATTTGGCATGAGACTAAGCAGGTTTATAAATGTGATATTATCAGAAAACGTAAGACCATTGTGGAAAAGCAAGCACAAATCAATTTCATTGATCCTTCTTTTCAGATTGATAGGGCTATGTACTACTGGCAACAATTTCTAAAAGCTTAAGTGTGCAAAATTATTCATTTTTAAATTTTCTAAAGTATCCTACCTCTTTCTGGTATATCATATAGCTATAATGCAACAGTTGGACATGTTCTTACACACAGTTTATGATCAAATGTGATCATATGCATGTTTCTTGAATGAGGCCCATTGACTGTATTTGGAATTACTTCTGAAATGCTATCAACACATTATTGTCCAGCACATATGTTATACAAATGTATAACATCTATTAAAATCTATCGGCCACTATATAAATACTGACCAATAAGTTTGCCTTTCAAATGCCCATAAGTTTGGTTTGACTGGTAAACTGGGCTTCCACCAAGCTTTGCTCAAGGTTTATATCCAATGAAAGTCATGTGTCTATGTAATTTTCTGACAGGATGGAGAGTCCACGCTTTCTCTGAGAGGAAATGTTCAGCCCTAGCTGTAATTCCGGCGCGTTTGAGTACTGAAAGGCAGCACTGTGCTGTGTATCCGATGTTTACTGTAACCTGAAAATGAGCTGTTCTGTGTCATCACAGAAGGGGGGGGGGGGGGGTGATGTGCACAATGGTCTGTGCACAATGGTCTGTTTTCAGAAACACCTGGGGATCCAGTGTGTGATGTGCACGATGGTCTGACTGCGAACCCTGACCCTGACTGTGCCAGTGTCGGCTGTAGCTGGCCGAACGGCCTTCTGGGAAGGAGACAGCGAAGGTGTGACCTCATCAGACCACACCTTTTCCTCAGATCTTATCATTTAAAATGACTTCAGTATAGCTGGTATATTTATTTATTGTAAGATGGGCCAAGCTTCAAGGGTCATACCCTTTTGGTTTAAAGCGTTTTGTGTTTTTCTTTTTTTTTTAATGAGAAGCCTATTTAATTGGGCAAAATATTTGGTCCTCAAGTGGGTGTGGCTGTTACTGATGATGGATTAAGGACAGTGGTTTTGGGCAGCGATTGGGTCGGCACGCTGCCAGTACACTAGCAAGTGGGAAGTAAACATTCCACTTCCTGGTGCCTGTTTCACACAGAGACCACAAGGAGGAGCTATACATTCAGTGAGCACTGCTACGTCAACGACAGTACTCACACCAGCCCCTCATAGATGCGAAAGAGAGTCTAACATAGATTATAGACACCAGAGGGGAAGTCCCATTGCTGTCTCAGACCGTGTACTCTCTGAATCCCTAATTATCTTCTTTTTTTTCAGATGATTTTCCTCAACACCCCACAGCTTAGCTTATTTACAATACTTTTAGTTTATCCCTTTGCTTTCGACCTCGATATTTCGACAGATCCAAACACCGTCTTCCTCCAAAAGAAGACTTGAAGCAAATACTGTACATCGGTTTCCAGATGCAAGAGTGTCCTCTCAGTTTAGGCTGTTTTCAGGGTTATTAAAAGGGTTCTATTTTTCCAAATGGTTCCAACGGAGAACCCTGCCAAGATGTGAAATGCCCTATCATTCCAGTCTCAACAAAAGCTTGATATTAGTATTTATCATATCATTGATAATTAGTTTTAGATAGTTTAATATTAGTATCTATCGTAATAATTTATCATGCTTTCAGAACTCCTTTGTGAAACTGACCTCTTCACCTTTTTTATGTTTGAAATATTTATCAAGAAATAGTTTGCATTGCAGATGGACCTCGGCAGTACAAAAATTCCTGGCCACAACTGAACACACACGGCACTGTGCGTGCAATAATGAGTGGACTTTTCCATTGTGGTGGAATAAAGTGCGAATTCCCACACATGGTAATCTGAGACTGAAGCAGTGATATTTCCCTGGCAAACTGTTGAACGTATGAACATGTTTAAACGGTTCGTTGAAGACCCATTAAGATTTTGAACCTGGTGTTTAAAGACTAACGAGAATCATAATGTGAAACGGCAACCTGCACTTTCTGGATTACGAGCGCTGTTTGGAAACTGAACCTGTTTTGTGTGTTGAGAAATCTCACGTCCCATGTGGTTATGATGTCATGATTTTGTGATTATGTGGAATTATGCGTTATCATTTTGGGCCTTCTTTTTTTCTAAGACTGAGGCACAGTCATGATAAAGTTTCTGCCATCCCATTCATGCAGTAGAGCATGTCCCGTTTTCCTTTGAAGGTGAACATGATCACAATGACAATGACTTCTCATTAAATGAAAATATCGATGAAAATACGCGTCCTTTGAGATCACTTGTGACTCAGATCAACGCATTGCCTTGCAGCCGGGGTCTCAAGCCCAACCCCAAGGGGGCTGCAAGGGGCTGCAGGTTTTTGTGGTTTCCTTTCAATCAGCTGCCGATTAAGGTCTTGAGAACAAGGTGTGTGTGTGGATTCCTCAGCCAATCGAATGACTTAAATGAAACGCCTGTGTGGAGAACACCCCCAAAAAGCCAGCAGACACCGCGGCCCTCCAGGACTGGAGTTTGACACAGTGTGGCCTTGTGGGATAAATTACCCAGCAGCCTCTCTTCGTTTTTCAGCCAGCAGGACGTACACTCTCTAGTTCTGGTGCAGTTCGGGCCCGAGCCTTTGAGGGGGCCCAACCCAACGTGATTTGGGGGCCCCCCCCCGGCAGTCGTGGGACCCTAAGCAGCTGTTTATGTTGTGTATTTGTGTGGAGCTGCTGCTGTTCTGGCCCATTTCATCAGCAGGTTTCAGATCATTAGAGAGCGCACACTCCGGGGGGGGAAGCAGGGTTACTGAGTTAGCTGGGTAAAGGCACCGCAGCTTTCCCATTGGAACGAATGCATTTTCTGTGTGGGCGCGATCTGTTCATCTTTAAAAAATGAGATCCCTTAAACAAAACCAGCCTGTGCGGCCGATTCTCATCATGTGCCCGAAGATAACATTTTAAAGATTTAAAAAAAAGGAGTTAAGCACTGATTGATCGAGCTCTTTGATTCTCTCTGCTCGAACATTTCCACCGACGCAGGGCTCTGGATCCGTTTTTGAAGTCCTGTTGTCCTTTAATCATTTGCTAGGGGTCATTTGGAAATCATTGGGACCAGATTTGTTTCTGTTGGACAAATGCTCAAATGCTACGCAAAAAAACACGCTATTAGCCCGTGTGATTATGGGCAGGAAGACCTGACAGGCTGCACATCCCAGGATTTAATGCACATATGGGCAGGGGCAGCTGACGCTGTGGGTCGGGCCGTACCTCTCTCTCTGTCTCTGTCTCTCTCTCTCTCTCTCTCTCTCTCTCTCTCTCTCTCTCTCTCTCTGTCTCTCTCGCTCTCTCTCGCGTACATACACCCACCCACACACACACACACACACACACATAACCTGGTCGCTAATGTCTTACCACTTCCTTATCAACTGCATCTTATTCCCCAGAGTAGCTTACATAAGACTGAGCTGCTAAACATCGTTCTGTGACCACAGTGTAGCTAAGATGCCCATGTCAACTGACTCCAGTATCACCATTAGTAAACGACTCTAGAGCAGGCTTCGTGCCCGGCTATGAAAAGATTTAGTTGAACGATGCAGGTAGCCTTGATGCTACTGCAGCACACTAGGCAGCACTGTTGTACCCTGTTGGGGCTTCTGTTCTTATATAAAGTCTTTATCTGGTTAATTCAGAAAAGGAGTGATACACCATGATAAGAATGTGTGAATATGGAAATTAGAGCTTGTCTTAAATAGCTTTAATCACAGGTTGGAAATGGGCCCTTGCATTGCTTGTAGTGATGCTGTCCCCTCCTGATACTGAAAACTTTATTAAATAAATGACACTTAAATTGTGTAATTTATTTAATAAATCCCACACCTCCCTGTGGTTTTCTAAAGTGTGCAGTAATGTGTGCGCAATGCAACATTTTCTTTTTTTTTTAAATATGACCAAAGTTTGACATAAAAACGTTTAGTGTGTAGCTGAACAGCACATAGTTTTATGTGTTCATCTGGCCGTAAAAATGCGACCATCTTTCCAGACATCACAGAGACAGAACGGCGATCACGCCGCGATCCTCCAACGCCGCAGGGATGGAGGGGAAATGAATTCTTGATAGCATAATTAAATCCATCATCATTCGGAATTTCATAACAAACGCTTTATTTTTCTGTCCGTTCCATTCCGTTCTATCAACATACGGTGCAAAAATATTCACAGGGCACAGAAACGTCTGAGATTTCAGCATAATTATGCAGAAAAAAAACTCAACTAACCCGTGCGACTAACCCCTGAATCTTGGTACATAGTCTGCAAACCACTGTCTTATAATAGTTGACCACATACTACCATTGTTCTTGTGTCTCTGCGCTTTATATGACACGTAGTGTAGATTATACCAGGCAATAGAAATACAGGATTTTGTGGAGTCAGGCTAAGGCACGTTATGCTAACTGTATGCCCTGCTTCTGTATGTATTAACTGGCTAAAAAAATGTTCTCTCTCCAGTGGAGCTGCTCAGTGGCTAACAACAGAGGATTGTGGTTGTACTGGGCAGCTCCCAGGTGTGAATGTGTATGAGTGTGAAGCAGGGCGTTGCTGCAAAAGAGCATCCGTGCTCAGTGAACCTACCCTGGGTAAATAAAGGTTAAATAAAACTGTAATTCTGTATGTATTAACTGTATGCCCTGCGTCTGTATGTATTAACTGTATGCCCTGCTTGTGTATGCCTTAACTGTATGCCCTGCTTCTGCACAGGAGAGGCTGCCCGCTGTCTGTTAAAGATCTGGTGGATGAAGCAGTTCGGTGGCAGGTCTGTAAATCACACAGAGATCCGCACCATCTGCCCCGTGACTGTACGGCTTCAGGGCTCAGAGGAAGGCCGCGTGGACAGAGGGAAACATCTTTGTGGCAACAGGAAATTAAATTCGAACTGGCAGGAAGTTGTATCGTTGGACAAGCTGCTCTGGAAGAAGGTAGGTCGATCATACTTGAGTCTATTTTGAGAATATTTGAGTTTTGAGATGTGATTTCAGAGAGGGATTCTGAAAATTGTTTTAGCAATGAAAAAGCAGTATGTTTTTCCCCCTTTATATAAGCTTTTGGTTTGGAATTGATAATTTAAAGGCTTCTTCATCTAATTCAGTGGTTCTGGGATTGGGGGGGGGGGGGGGTACGGTGGAGTGTAAGGGGGTGGGGGTTGAAGGAAAAAGGCACAGCGCGGTATGTGTGTGTGTGTGTGGGAGGGGGGGGGGTATGGTGAGCTAACTGTGTAGTCAGCTGCTTGAATTGATCTATGAAGTGCAAGAACAATAATGAAGATCAGTACACTTTGTGGTGTTCGAGGACCAGAGTGCAGGACAACCGATGCAACCAAACACATCCCCAGAGTTCAATTTGTCACTGGAGCCATTTTTAGCGCTTTCTCACTTAGTCCCCTTTGTTCTCAGAAGGGATTTTTTTTCTCCTTTGCAAAAACTTGGTTACTCAGTTTTTCTTGGAAACTGAACACTGAAGCCACCCATGGCCAGCTGCAAGGAATATACTTCACGAGAGAACCCCCATTTTGTCTGGCTCTCCAGCCTTTCGAGAATTTGGCTTCTCCTGAACACCCTGCATGTGTGAGGGAACTCTGGGAAACCCAGGTCCTCCAGACCTATCTGCATAGAGCCCAGAGACCAGGATGAACTGGGCAGAGTAGGCTGCTGCAAGACCCTCAGGAAGCCTCATGGTTGATTGGGTGCAGAGCAGCTTTTAATATTGTATGAATTAAAATGGGCGCCACACAGTCACACTGAACACAGTTCTGTTGTGCTCCAGGACTGACTCCAGGACTGACTCCAGGAGTTTGACGCCTCAGCTCTATACCTTTGGCCCATTTCATTCCACGCATATTTTCCATGCTGATGTCACTGAATGCTGGGCCCCGTCTTGGTCTCCTGAAGGCTCAGATACAGTGTTGGGCTTCTGTAAACCCCCCAACTGTAACACCAATGTCCATCTCACAGGCCAGACCATTCAGATGAGGGGGGGGGGGCTAAACACTTCCAACTGGCTCTCAGAAAGGCAACAGCTGAGTTAAAAGTGGCAAAGAAAGGGTTAATCTCGCACGCATGCGGCAGGTCGCCCTTTGAGGCGTGTCACGGATACGGCCTTCTGGCTCTCCGCCCTTTTTAGATCTTCCTCCGTGATGTAATGTAGAAGCACGCCAGCAGCACCGGGCGCTGGTGCCAGATCTTGTTGAGTATCAAACCATAATCAAGCAAGCGATGCACCTGGATACCACTTCAAAGGGAATGCTCTGTGTACCGAACCTAGGAAGGGGAGAGGGGGGAGCGCGTTTGCTACCTTTTCACTGTCCTTTTTTTGATTGCGCTGTAATAGGAGGCATATTCCTTCCTTTGACTCTTGGATTAGCCTTGTCACACGAGTCTCTTTGCTATGTTAATGGTGATGTGCATAGACTAAGAATGGATTGCTTCTTCAAAAGTTTGGGTATGAGTGCTTAACGTCATTAAGTCATATGCTATTTTGCATTGCTATTTCAAATGTATAAAACACACGTGTGTCCAATTCATATGTATAAAGTTGTGCTGAAGTCTAATGCAGTAATAAAACAAAAAGAATTGTGTAATAACACATGTAATAAGATTCCTGTATATGTGGTGGCTTACTTAATGCAACTTATGACCCCAATGATATGAGTTTCTATAGGCTGAGGTCTACTGAGACATATTTAGGTAATGGGTATGGTATCCAGATATGCCTACCAGGGCAAAATTAGATTAGCCTAAGTACTATTATTCTTATCTTCAAAGGGCTTATATTAAAATAAACCTGTAGAACACCGAAAAAATAAATCAAACATAAATGACCATACTGAGGTCTATCAATTACTCATGTATGTAGTGGAAAACATTTAGATATATTTTACAATCACAAGTAATAAATAAATATAATAACATATACAATATATATAACATATATTACTGAGATGTTTGAAAGCTGCAATTGATCTTTGTTTCATCTTGAAGAATCTGTGCATCATTAGTTGCATCCAAGACCTAGTCAATGGAGAAAGACCATTCCTTCCACAAACTACAAAGTCAAATGCGATCCATTACATACCTGTCTGCTATACAGAATATCCCTGGATTTATGCTAGCGCGGCTCGTTTAGAGATGTGTATTTCTTCGGTAATATTCATAAGACATGAATGCCGTAAAGTAAATCAGCTCTTAAAGATGCATACGGTTCCCATTGGACTCATACGTACTCTGTTAGAGTTAAATAAACACTGGACGTTTGACTGTGCAAAACTAAGGCAGAAGCTGGAAAATCGGGTGTGGTGTTATGGAGAGGCAAAAAACTCTTCCACTTGTTCGGCATCAAAGCGTTGTCTCCTAGCAACCTGTCCGGTCCTCCTTTTGCAATAAGCCATGCTCACGATTGGAGGGGACCCTTCGTGCACTTGCTATGTCACACACACGATGACATCATCCCTCCCACTTATGGGCTCGGTGCTTACATGGAATCCAGCTGCATTTATCTCCAATTTACATCCATCTGTTTTGAATTGTATTCAAAGCGAATCTCGATAAAGAAGAGACTTCTTGGGCAGAATGCAATGCATTGGTACGTACCAGGATGTCTGAATACAAAATTTTTTTTAAAAAAAGAAGAAAATCAAAGGAAAAAAATGAGGCCTTAAGATAAAATGACTGAATGATCATCCTGTCCTTTTGTGATTTAAATTAAGTCCATACCATCCAGGGCTCTGATTCTGGCTCAGACCTGTGATGTCTGTAATCAGACGTTTAATGGAAATGAAAGGTATGTTGAAACAGTATTTCGATTGAAAGGTCAGCCTCACCTAAAACAAACATTCATACTGAGTGCAGCAATGAATTTACAGGCAATGAGAGACATTAATGTCTCATACTTATTCTACATAGCCATCCATTACCAATACTGTGCAATGCAGTTCATTTTCTTGAGACAAACAGCAGGAAGTATATGAAATTTATGACTATGACCTTCTGGGTACTTAATTTGGTGGTATAGGTCTGATTGCAACCTGTAGTAGATACAGCAGGAGTGAACCACAATGAGAAATGTGATAACAGGGTCAAAGGTCACTTATTGCAATTAGGCACCCAGTTCTTCGACATAGAAAAGGATGGCTGTGTGAGTTGAGAATACGATACCAGGGCACCTAGAAATGATGACCGCAGTCTTTGCTGTCTGGTTTTCTGTATAGAGAGCTTTACTGGAAAGAACCAATTGTAAATAATGATGTAACCTGTAAATGGGACATTAACAGCTAGCCTGTGTAAACTATTATGGGCTGTGAAACAACCAGCAATTCACAAAATTACTGCACTGCAATTACACTTAATAATAAAAGAGTAGCAAACAATGGACAGCACAGTGTGTGCCTAAAATATCTGTAGGCCCCAGTCCACTTTTACACTTTGAAATGTATCATGTAATTTATTTTATTTGTGGTCGGCTTGTATGTGGCACAGTGCACTTTTCTTCACACATTAACCGCTGAAGGAAAACAATAAGTAGGTCTGTGCGGTTCTCCAGCTCTCAAAGGTACGCAGTGGATCTGCCACCCAAAGTCATTTCTCTTTTGATCTTGAACCCGTACTCCAGTGTGGTTTTCAGAGGATATTCAATAACGCAATTAAGAGGGGGCAAAGCCGCTTGCTGATGCTAGCGTTTCTCCCGTGTAAAGATACTTTAATAGTCTTATTTTCATTCGGCGGCATGATTATAGTTATCAAACCTTCATGGAAAAAATCGGGCGGGGTGTTATTTTGTTTCAGTGGAGACTGATGGTGAGTGTGTGTGTGAAGGACAGTACAGCGTAGAACTTATTAAATTTTCTGAAGTGATGATAATGATCCACCATCTCACAATGCTCTGAGCTGGTCTCTTCCTTTCGCTAATGCTGTCTATTCTCATGTTTCACGATACGCCCTTCTGTATCCGACAGACTACATCATGTCGGATATAAACTAAGAAACTAGTTTGAAGTTTCACCCTTCCTGCCTCTCGCCCAGTGCATGCTGGGATAGGCTCTAGCACCCCCCGCAACCCTGCCCAGGATAAGCGGCTATAGATAATGGATGGGTGGATGGAAATTTCACCCCCAAAACCTGATCTTTTCATAGTGGCAACCATGCACTAATACAGAAGTAATTCATATGGGTGATTATGAAATAAAGAAAGACTTATTGATTATGTTGTGGGGACATGCACATACTCAGGCTCCTTTAGTAATAATGTCATATCTAAAATAATCACAGAATATGTATATTGAATAAATATGAAATTTTCAGCCGTTAGGATTCTGATCCATTCAAAGCATGGTCCTTTGTAGCCCACACCTGGCACACCCTGGCACAGCTTGAAAACAACTTTAGGACTTTAAATTGGGTGTTCTCAAACTTTGTCCTGAGGCCCCCAGCTGTCAGAGGGGGCTCCAAAACCGAATTTGAGAACCTCAAATCTTTCTGCCTCAAATCTGGCCGTCCGTGGCACGCTATTTTATTTGAAAGAGTGCTGAAAATTCTCAGCGTACCTATCAGGTGTCTGGGCAGTTTGGGTGGTATATTAAGTGAAGCTCTGACGAATGTACCTGCGTGTGCCTATGCTGACAGGAAATACAGGATCATGACAGGAAGTGCATTTTCAGGACTTTTGAATATACAAGAGTGTACCATTTACATAGTGGTCGCAGAAAGGAACAAACAAACCCAAAAACTGATCTGATGGTATATTACAGACCACCCTGAGGGGAATTCACTACGGTACAATTTGAAAGCATCCTTTTCTGAACACAATGAGTTGTGGGCCCCTTTTCACAGTTCCTGAGTTAAATCGTTTTTCTTCTTCTGATTCACCACTGACTCAGAAATCCCTAGAAACAAGGAAATGCAGTCTGCCAGCTACTTCAAAGGGGAAGTGAGTGATTTTGATGTTCGATATCACGTGTACTGTATGTGCAGTGGAAATTGGATTAGGCCAGACTCCACTAACCACCCCCCCACAACCCCCAAGCCCAGACAGGCAGGGACACTTTGTGCTGCCCCACTCTGCGTGTCACCCAGTGAGGGCTTTCTGATTGCACGACACGTCCCCCCCTCCAACCCCCCCGACCCCCCCAGGGTGTTCGTTACAGGCGCCCGGGTCTTTTTTGCTGGAGAGGTGCGACTCGGTCGCCGCGGCGACAGTAGGGCAGCTCCCCTGGTTTCGTGCCTCTCCAGGGCCAATCAGGCGCTGATTCAGCCAGGCTACGGCCGCGGGGCACGGGTGAGATAATGTTCCCTCCCCAGTTCACCTGCCTGTCATTCGAAAGGCAGGGGGGGGGGAGGGGGAGGGGGAGGGGGGGGGGGAGAGAGGAGAGGAAGGAGAAGAGCACCGTTCTCAAATGTCTTTGGAAATTTCCCAGACGGGCGCTAACTATGTATTTGTGCGTCCCACGTTCGATGGTAGCACTGTTTGGTGTTCACCTCACAGGGAAAACTGTTTGAGTTGCGGCTCTGGAAATCGTAGAATAATTCTAGAATTGGACGCAGTAATATCTCGGCAAAGGGGGGTCTGCCCTTTTAAACATTTATAGTCCTCATATTGTCTGGAAAAATGTCAAACTTTCATCAGACCCTAATACATAATTCATATACTAAATTGACACAATTCAATACAATTAATTTATAACCTGAGATAGTAAGCGGTACTTTATATGTAATTGCACACAGTAATATCTCAGCACGTGAGGGTCTGCTCTGTCAAACATTTGTAGTTAAAGTGCAAAACTAGAAACTGCATTGTTGCAGTCCATGCCTTCGTCCATGCAGCCCTATCATCAGACAGTGGATTCCGTCATACACAATCATTTAAATCAACTGTCATATCAACTCGTTTCTTACATATTGTCTGTATTTCCCACAGACGGTTCTCTCACAGGTAGTGTTCCCATTAGGGCTTTCTGAATGAGCATTTTATTTGTGCAGCTGAAAGGAGCGTTTGCGCTCATTTGTGGAAGGAACTGAAACGAGCGCACGCTTAATGAACTGAGACCTCCTGAAGGGGTTTGTTTGGGCTCATTTCTCGAAAGAGCTGGGCGCAGGTTGTTCCGGAAATGTTCAGTGTGAACAGGAGAAGGCATTGGTTCCTTTCCAGCCCTGAAACAAACCGCGCTGTGTGCACCTTTATAGGGCTCTTTTATCATTCACACACAACACTGAAGACTGTAATAGGGTTGGCTATTTAGCTAATTGCAGTAATATCAGGCCTGTGTTGGGGTTGTCCAGCAGAGAAAATGCAAAAGGGTGGTTGTAGAGCAAACATGTTGTGCCAAGATTCTAAAAGTAGAATCTTAAAGATTTTTTGGTAGTGATTCAGACAATCAGAAATGCTAAGTTTATCAATGATGTCAATGATGTTTACCTTTGGGATGAGAGCGACTATTCAAACATCTGTTTTGGAAAGTCAATAGTAGCAGAACGCACAATTTTCTCAGATTTCAACACAGGGTAAAGTTATATACTAATAAGATAATAATTGATTTAAATTTCATATTGGAAATTTTGATGAAAAAACAATCTGAACCAGTAGCTGACAAACTGGTGTGTACTTATCGTAATACAGCTTAGCCCTTTGACAGACCAGTGTTGGAAATGTATTCTCTTACATTATCAGATACACCGTTATTTGATATTTCGGTATATGTGTCTTGTGCATTACACTTGCTTTGATTGGAAATTGCAGCAATTATTCCAGCTGTACTTTCTTCTGCGTACAGTCTATGGAACACTAGAACCCAGAGCTTACACAAGTTCAAACATAATATGTATGAGGTAAAGGGCAAGGAGATCAACAGCCCAATTAAACTTGTCCTTTTTGTTTTCCCTCAACTGCACAGCTTGCAATCCTGCACCTTGTATTGTACCACGTCTTTCAAATTAGCAGGAAGTCCGGATGTGTAAACGAAATGGGTGAAATTGAGCCAGGTATCCCCCCCTCGTCCCTCTCCCCCTCCCCCTGCCTCTCCCCCTTCTACTTTCATCCCAACATCTCCAAACAAAAAGAAAAAAAAACAAAACAGAATAAAACCCGAGATATGAATGGAGAGGATTGTTCATTTATAGATTCCGGAACGCCAGTGCAATCGTACCATGTGACTCAGGCATGTGACTCAGGCGACTTCTGGTCACAATCTGAGGGCAAACGGGCTGGGAAGTTCAGACACTCTCATTTCCTGCTGATGACATCATGCTCTGGTCCTGAGGCTCAGGTACCAGGCCTCGAGGGGCACAGATGTCCTGGGGCAGATGACAAAATAATCTTTACTTTGAACTGATTTACTGTGTAATACCTGCATTTATGGCATCATGCAATATGGAATACCGTTAGCTGCAGGTTCAGTGCTCAAAGGATTCTTCCAAAGTAACTCCAGTCAAGCCTGTGGTTACTGATCATAGGTAATGTTGAAATAAGTGCAGTCAGCATGTGGCTGTTGTCTTATGGAAATGCAATCATTGCATGCAATGAGCATGCAATAAATTGTTGGTACTAGGTAGAAAGATTTCAAATGGTGTTTCTATCTATATGCAAATCTAACTCTGACTGACCACATATTTTATTTGAAATCTACGTGTCCCATGCACATATTTGTTGAATTCTGTGCTCATGCTAGCAGTACTTTCTTGTTACTTATGTATATGGTCTCTGTGCATGTGCTTTACGTGTCTTAGATCTCAGGCCCCACGTAGACCAGAGACTGATTGAAAACACATGTCACTTAAGTTCACACAATACAGGACAAGGTTTCTCCCTATAACCACCAGGAATGAGTGCATAAAGATGGGGAAATCAGCATTTAAAACAATAAATCGGATACTTTCAACCAACAGACCCACATTTATTTAATGTAATGGACAAAATATAAAATATTTAGCATTTTAATGTATTAAAACATAAATCATTGCACAGAACAGACACCACTGTATGGAGAAAATCATAAAAACAACATCGTGAAAGTGCTTTAAGAGTTTAAAAACTCCTGCTGTCAAATCCAAAAGGAAACTGAGATTAGTTACAGGGAGTCAAAATCTCACCTCAGTTATAAATCAAACCAGCTGGGTCCTTCATAAAAAGGCATTTGCTTCCAATAAATATAACGTGGAGGCCAACTGAATCGCAGAAACTTTATGCGTGGACCCGATTGCAGATTAGAGAGGTTAATGAGGTCAATGATGTAGGTTTTTCTCTCTAACAGAACATGAATCTAGATTTCTAGATTTATGATTCTGTGGCAAAGAGATCAAGGTGTGCCCTGTCACATTTTATTTTGTATGATGCGACCTCTGATCATGCAAGAATGTTCTCTGGGGTGAACTGTGAATACTAACATGGGATGCTTATGTGCAGTTATAAATAAATAAGTGAATAAATAAATGATCATAACTAACATTACTTATTTGCAATATAAACTTTTACATTCATAGTTTTGATTTTACCTAAACGCCTATCCATGTCTGCCTCTCTGTTTGGGTAACTCATCAGTTCTACATTTTCTTTTTAGGAAAATACTGCAACGAAATGAGACCGATGACAAGACTTGTAGTAAATGCAGTTCTGCAAGTCATTTGAAATAAGAAGTTCTCTATTTATTACCTGGACTAATAACAGCTTCTACTCCAAACAAATCCCCCAACACCATTTACCATATGAGTGGCAAGTTCACTTTGAAAAACTGCTAGATTTGATATTAGACCACTCTGATACTCTGTATGCAAAAGTGCAATCAGCGAGTTGGCCACAGTGTGTGGATGTCCAAACTACTCCTTTGCAGTAAATGCCCTCAGTAATCTACTTCTGTTGAATATTTGGTTGAAAAGCTGGCCAGGTGGAATTTATTACAACAGATGCATTCTCTGTGTGAATAAATACCCTGTCAGTGTCACAGCAGGCGATTTCTCACCAGATGGATTTTATTTGTGAAGCCCTGCCTCCCATTAGACCATTTGATAACCAGTGGTTGCATCTGAGGTGTGAAAAGCTCGGTCTTATTATCTGAACAAACAAAAAACGTTTCTCCGCCCCGTTCCCTCCGCAGTGCACACACTGCGTAGCCTGTACCCAAAACCGTGTAAACCACAGGGTTCAATTGACCCATCAAAATGGTGCAGCTCTCTAATGCTAAAACCACTGCAGATGTTTACACCTGCGTACGTCATCACCGGCATGTGGTATGTGTGATGTGCACCATTTTACCAGGCCATAAATCGTCGCTTAAAAATGCTTTTTAAAAAATGTTCCAGGTAATTGAAACCAGTGAAAGACTCATTCAAAATCTGGCACTGTAATGGTGAGAGAGAACAATTGTGTGAAGTTGTGCATCAAAATGTTATGCAATGACCTGCTAATTGCAGACGTTCCACATTGTGTTTAGACTTACTCAGAATGCTTTTGACTGGACGTCACAAATAAGTATCAATAGTACCAATATTAGTATTGTTATGGAACAGTATCAGTGAAATACTCATTGAGATGGGGATTTTTATTCAGGCGTTTTCACAAGGAGGCTGTATCGGCATCGAGAACTGAGGTGTTTTGTTTAGGGACTCAATATCTGGTGTAGCCCAAATGCAATTAGGGCTTGTTCTGGTTGACATTACATGGAATGACCCCCCAAAAATGCACATCAAGAACAGCAGTCACAAGGAATGATCTCATTGCCAAATGAAAGGAAAATTCAAGGTTACAGTCTTCAGAAAAACCTGCAAAAACCTGCCATGGAGCCATCTCAATTAATAACATTAAAGTCACTCACAGTTTTTTTTGATTGTTATCAGAACAACTTGGAGAACTTGGTCATTTATCATATTCCCCCAAACCTATAATTATAACAGCAAGAATGTGAAAACTTCTTATGAGTTTTCTTTTTTAAATCTTTTTAAATTAGAAACAGCTTTGGATGTGACCCATGATCTTTTCAAGTGCTTTTGAGTGGAGAATACCAAACAGACTTCCCAGATCCAACTTAACACCTGAAACCATTCTGTGCTCTTGCTTCTAACTAACAACACATCAAGTCATTCATCAAAAATGCTATATCCAAACTTCCTTCTCAGCTTGGATTTTACATGTCACTGACCCAACAGGGCTAAATTCTGTTTCTGTTTTCAGGGCTATCAATATGTGTCCTGAATGACTTTCCAATAAACATACTCTGGGATTGTTTATTTCAGTATACAGCTTGTTCACTGTAAGTTTAGAAAAATAGAAATCTGGAAGAAAGATGGGGCAATCAGGTGTTTGAGACATCGGCTTCAAACATTTCCCCATAATTTGTTTAGATACACTTATCTCGCACACTAAAGTCTAAACTAAACTTGAAGTCCATAGATAATTCCACCAAAAACTTTATTAAAAGCATTTCTCATCATATCATGAAATATATAAACAATTCTTAATTTTGATTTTTTAAATACAGAAGTGTAGAACCTCAGAGGAATGACTGGAATTTAAATTGAACACATTTGATATGAATTTATTGAGCAATGAAGTTACCCCTTTGTCTAGGTGTGATGGCACTTTGAGTTTCAGTAGAAAGTGTGACTCATTTCCACGTAGTTCTCATTCTCATTTTTTTTGCATCGGTCATAATAAGGAGGGTCTGTATCGCACAGTTCCTCTGGTTTCACGCCTTTTTGGCCGACTGGTCAGACTGAGGCTATATCTCTGTAGTTTTGTAGAGAATTAGTGCATTTTATTGAAAGATTGTTGGGAAACAATACTGGATTGTCTTCTTAGAAGTGAAAGTATGCAACAAATGGGACATTCTTTTTGGGTTGATCTTCTTTAAGAAGCACTTACGGTAAAATACCTGACTTTTAAAATTCAAGCAATAAAGAGCCAGACCCTGGTCGATACATATGGTCTACGAATGGGGCTGCTGTCTCTCCATCTCTAATATAAATTCAGTTACCAGACTGACATGCTAAAGCTATTATATATCAGGGGTAAGTAAGGGCCTTGATGTTGAGAAAGTATGTGACAAGCTAATGGAGCTGAAGGCTTTCCTAGACCCCCTCAGCTTCTTCACATGGAAGAGGGAAAGGTGGCTGCTTCTCAGAGTATGTCTGCAGACCAGGGATAACCAATAAGTATGCAGCATTTTGCATCCCAGTCAACTGTACTGTGATCGATCCTTCCTTGTTCACTGTGATTGATCCTTCCTTGTTCGCTGTGATCGATCCTTCCTTGTTCGCTATGATCGATCCTTCCTTGTTCACTGTGATCGATCATGCCTTGTTCACTGTGATCGATCCTTCCTTGTTCACTGTGATCGATCCTTCCTTGTTCACTGTGATCGATCATGCCTTGTTCACTGTGATCGATTTCTTCCTTGTTCACTGTAATCGATCCTTCCTTGTTCGCTGTGATCGATCCTTCCTTGTTCGCTGTGATCGATCCTTCCTTGTGAACAAGGAAGGATCGATCACTGGGTTGCTCATTCGGCACCACCTAGTGGCGCATCGATCGAGCCCCACGTTCTTGGATCAAAACTGGATTATCCGCTGACTGTGGCCGGTAGGCGCAGTTGGCGAGTGTGTTCCAACTCCGCTGAAATACTACCGTGCCACGTGTTTGTCCCGATGCACCCATCCAAAAAACACACCGCACCATGTGAAGACGATCAGAAAGGCAATATCCCTCTAGAAATGGACATAAGTGTTTGTGATGAGAACATATAAGGATAGCGGTGGTGGGAGTTCGTAAAAAACCTGCCGTTTTAGCAGCGATTGTGGGACCACTTTGTCCCGCTGAAAACCTGCATCGAACGGGATGTCTGTTTACATAAGCCAACGGCGTACAAAGTTCATTTAGAATGCTAGGATTTCACGAGCGACAAACGCTGGTAACTGAATGAGGCTGAGTGAAACCGAGACCTGAAATCAGTATATCCTCAGACCCGAACCGCTTCGCTCGGTGAGTATCGGCAGCGCGGGTCCGGGGACAATGCCGCATTGTGCCGGAGTTATTTAATCCCGTGTTGCAGAGTAACATTGACAATGAGCGATCATATAAAAAAAAAAAATGATGTCACCACTGTTTGTGAAAAGAACAAAGAACCACCTTAAAGGCTCGCAGGTTTTACGGTCCAGTTCAAATGAGGAGCCATTCATGAAGGACGAGGTTGGGAGCATGGCGTAACGCACATTGATGAAAGCTTGTGCTGTTTTTCTGTACTGACAAAATTCACAGTGTGTATGGCCTACAGGTAAACCTTCTTTTAGGTAGCATTTGTTCTAAAATTGGTCTGTTATATGTTGCAAAAGTTGCAAAATTTTTGGTTCCCCAAATAGTGGTGACCAAAAGAACGAAAACTTATAATCATTGAAGAGTAGGTTTTTAAAAACGTTTTTGAACTAGTCAGTGTTCTAGAACTTCATTGCGTTCAATTATCAGTAGTGGTTGTTGCATCAGCATTAGAATGTTCAGTTCAGAACATTCTATTCAAATTTTCTCTACGCCTTAAAGGGTTAAAGTTTGGCAAGGAGCTTTTATTCTCTGGCTACATCCAGCTCAAGTGAGGAGCCATTTCCTCAGAAATTAACCAATCCATCTTCCTGCACCATATGAGGACAGAGGCAATTATTGAACGGACAACATATCCTCCCAGGCAGAATTTCCCCATTCACCATTTATAGCTACAACTTCCTGTTATTTGCAGTAAAGGTTTCAGATAATGATTATTTAAATATGTTTTACCAGATGTTAATAAAGTCAGTTTAGTACTATTCAAATCCACAATGGATTAGAGCAATCAAAGACATTGATTTCATAATCCTTTTGCAATGTGCTGAAGAATATTCACATATTCTCTGTTCATAAAACACACATACTGTTGTATGATATATTGTTTTGATGGCCACAGTTTTATCTGTTAGGAGGCTTATGATGAAAGATCATGCCTATTTCAAGCACTTTGCAAAAGTAATCGCGAAGAAACAAAAAAAAAAGTACTACTACTGTGCATAAAAATGCTTATTAACTGGGAATTCAAGAGGATACACTTCAGATTCCACCCATGAAGTGCAATTCATGCGTTATATAATCCTTGGGAAATAGTCCAAATCTGACATTATTGCTGACATCTTCTTGATCTTAATATGAGTAATTAGTCATAAAGTCATATCTCACGTTTCCATAGTTATACCTAAGGCTTACTATTATGTTGCTATGTTTCTTGGAATCAGACCACCTGAGGGAGAGAGAGAGTCGTGCCTCAGTTGATATCCGCAGACTAAAATACCATATCGGTGTGCTTCAGTAGTCACGCCGATGGTAATCACACTGAAATGTATCGCATTTTACTCCTTATGTTAGCGGTTTCTGGAGTGAACATAGTCGGAATTTAATGTGTTTGATGATTGGACAGAAACATTGCATTCGATAGGGAGACAGCTTGCACAACGACCAAAAACGAGCTCCTCTTGTGGACTTCCAAACTGCTAGAGCCTAAGAAAATCTGTCATAATTGAAACGGGACAGTCGATTTTGCTTTCATTCTGTCAAGGATGTTAGAACTGCTTTTGCTCATAAGCACACTGTTTAGCCACTTATGTTTGTGGTGCAGTTATGTGGTGACATGCAGACACAATTATCCTTTCGTAGTCACTTTGTTACCATTTTCATTTTGTTAAAATTGGAACAATTAAGAAAATGCTTAGTAATGTTCAGTTTAACAAGGTTGTCCCTTCTGCATTCTGACAACAGAATGATAAGTAGAATAGGAATTTATACTATAATTGTTCATTTGTTTATTAATTGACAACTAATAAAGTCTTCTGATTTGTTTATTGATGCTTCTTATTAGATTGTCCTCAACCACATTAAACTGCATGTCATTCTGGAGCGCGATTTATTTGTCCTCTTCGTTTTCTTAAGCATCTTTTTTATGGCAGGGAAATGTATTTCTTCAGTATATATATATTATTTTGGAATATTCTCAAGTATTCATGCAAAGTAGATCTAGATTGGCAAGATAAATCAATTGCTTTGGCATCGGACAGAAGAACGCCAGCTTACCACATCAGGGGTGCTCATGCTATTCCTGAAATACTATATCTGTTGTCTTGCAGCCCACATGAACCTGATCCTCTCATTACTTATGTGAAGTCCCTGCCAAGAGATTCTCTGACCTGGTGCCAGCGTGTTCCTGAACACACTCTCCATCGCTGCAGATGAAAGGAGGAAGTCTCCGTGCTGAGGAGACAGGTGGTCGCTGCCAGGTAGGACACCAGCTCCCCCCATTCCCCCCCACCCCCACCCCACCCAAACCCTCAAGCCTTTTACACTGCTGTAACTCAAAGTGAGGGGGGGGGGGGGGGTACAGGTACAGAGCGTGGTTTCAGTTTACTCAACACCACATGCCATCACCTGACACTTTGACGGACTAAAAAAAAAACATTTTTGTTATTAATTCACCTATTTACATAACAGAAGACCCAGCTTCAGAAGTGTAAACTGCTCTATGGCATCATGCTCTGTCGGATCCATTGCGTGGGGTGGACCGGCAGTTCGTATAAAATGTGGGTCAAAGTTCTCAAGATGAATCTCAGCTGCCTGCGCTTGTCTCGCGGCTCATCCTCCAACATTCTAAACCGCCCCTTTCGCCCCCATGAGATACAAACTGCCAGCCACCTGCCGCACAAACCCGCGCCGTCAAATCGCTTCCATGTGGAGGAAGACAGAGGAGGCGGTAGAGAAATTAATTAATTATTTTTTAAATCGCTCTTCGTCGTTTTGCGAATGTGTGATCCGCATCCACAGATTCACTTAAAAAGCCTTGGCGTGTGTGATTTAAAGGCGTTTCTGACGAGGTCCGACTGTGGGGGGAAAAAAAACTAATGTGTGCAAGGCCCCGACTCTTGACTCTCTATTCACGAATAATAAAAAAAAACCGAGGTGGCCTCTATAAAGAATCAGCTCTGCCCGTGTGTTTCCCTGATGATGTGCAGCTTTTGTTTTAAAAAAAGATGCGGCTAGTTGTAGGTCCCGTTATTTATATAGGAAGCTGTGCAGTTTACTGGGGCGAGATGGAATTCAACAGCACCATTTGCTTCAAAGCTATGAAACCACAAATATTTAATTGCACTCTTGAAACATTAACTCTGATGTCTCATCTTGTGTTTGGCTTATTAATTATCCAATGAACCTAATATGGGTACATTGGAAAGTAATTTTGAATGAATAAATAAATAAACAATCAAATAAATAAATAATAAAATATATCATTCTTCATTAATTTATAGTGATAAACAAAACAAGTGAAAGCTCCATATTTGCAATCAGTGTCCATGTGATCTTTAGGGTATAAAAAGCATTGCAGCACCATTGTCTTACAATGGTAGCCTAACACACAAAGTGACATGCTTTTGAGGAAAAGAATATGGCTCTCCCATGATGTCATGCACTCCTGGAGCTGCATGAATAGAACTTCCTGTGAATGGAATATCTGCTGAAAATGCGTGTGCCTAATTAGGCTCCTTGCTTTGTTTCTGGAGATGCATATCACTTCGCTCTCAGGCTAAGCTGCAGGCTAATTGGCTTCTTTTGCGGTGAAGCGATCTGTGGGACGATCCCGCCCTTTAACAAGGGAGCACTGGTCCCGAGACGGTTACCTACTTGATGGTTGCCCAAACGTGAACTGAGGCATTAAAATGGAAAATTGGCCTTGGGTGGCAAATTAAGATCCCGAAAGATCATTTAGAGACTCCGGTCCAGTCAAGACTGCTGACCACTGATTGCCTGGAGTAAAACACAAATGATGAAGTGAAGCGGTTGGATATTTGATACGTTCCTCTGTGTATCTGGATGTGCACATGCAGGGACCAGAAACGCAAGGCTCATGAAAGACAGCTGTCCATGTGCAGGCCAGGCCAAATGGCATGGTCACTTTTTGTAGCCTAACGAGGCCATCATCACGGTCACCACAGACGCCCAAATTAATAGCAGCAAATCGTTCCGATAGCGGCGTGGTAACACTTTTATAAACGCAAACTACATGAACTACACGCACAGTGCACGTGCGGTGAATTTAACAAGGGCTAGGTGGCAAACGCTGACTTAGCAATCACTACCGGCGATTGAAAGCGATGGAGGTCTAGAACACTGGCTTGGAATTTTGAAGAAGAAGGAACAAAAAAAACATTCCAAAAAAGCCTTCGCTCTTCTAAAAGGTTAAAAGGTGTCTCCGAAATAGAGCAGTGCTGCTCGCTGCGCTTATGTGTGGGACAATAAACGCATTATTATTTGTGCGGCTGAATCACGTTTCACAACTGCCTACGCTGGAGGCTGTCCAGCGTTACAAAGTGCTCCTCGTATGAATGAGCTAGATTGTGCCAAAATGGAAACACAACACCTGATATTCAACACACTTTTTTTCCAATCTTGCTCAAACACAAGGCCCCCCCAATAGCATCTATATTTAATTTCTCTGAATTGTTCTTTTAATTATCCTCTGTGGTACATGAACAGCGTATTTGTGCACGAACACAATCACTTTTGTTCCATGGTGTTGTGCTTTGTCAAAAGACATTTAAAAATGAAAAGTGACTGACCAAGCAGGTCATCTACAGCGCAGGGCTTCATATACCAAGACTGCTCCTTTTCACATAGTCCACCAACACCACAGTGGCCTAGCCTTTTGGTTCAGCTTTTGTTGACAATCCACATGGATGGCCCTAATTTGTACATAATTTCATATTTACGTATCACATACATTTCCCACATCCCTGCTGGGAAATTTTTCAGACAGTCAGCTGCCATGCCAGCTGTCAGTTAGTAAGTTAAGGGAGTATTCCTGCTTCTCACCCACTGCATGCTGGGATAGGCTCCAGGAATAAGTGGTTTTAGAAAGTGGATGGATGGACACGTGGATGGATATGGGAGTGAATGTGTGTTTGTGTGTACGGGTGTCTATTCTACGAGTGTAACCGTTTGGGACAGAAACCAGAACCTAACTTCTGGCACCAGACTAGTCTACTCCATCTTGTTCTATATTATGCGTTAATTGCATTCTTTGTCACTGACCCTTCTTTAACCGCCTGTGAATAATTTCCTTTGGCAAATGTGATTCAAATATCAGGAAATGGTAAACAACAGTAGACATTGTTTACATACTTTTGTGTTAACCCACATGAAGTTGAATAAAATATTAGTTTTTAGCACATTATTAACCTTAGAATTTCCATCTTCATCCATAAATTGTCTAAACTAAGTGCATCTTTGTTTAGTGGTTTTGTTGTTTTTTTTGTGAACATGTGCTTTAACACGTAGACTCAAAAAAATCTTTTTTTTTTAAATCACATTTTTCTTGTTTGAATAATTTCAGCCTGATTACATTCCAGAGGAGAATTGTGCAACATCTATTGTGGTTACTTCTGTAGCCAATAGATTCCACTTGCCAGCTGAAAAAAATGTGCACATATTGTGCCTAAAACAGCTAAGGCTTTGTGTGCCACTAATAAGAACTTTGGGGTTTGGAATCAGTGCACAGTGGTGCACGCTAATTTACAGGTGGAACTTCCTTTGGACATATAGGAAAGTACTGCTGTGGACTTTTAGTCATACATTAGCTGCACTTATCAGTATGTGTGCAAGGCTTGCTTTATTCAACAACTTCACGTGCCTTCTGTAACAAGTCTGTACAATTCATATAGTGTAAGCACACACACATGCACATGCCCACGCACACGCACGCACACACTCGCTTGCGCAAACACAGACGCACACAGATTCACATGCACGGACTCACACAGACACGCGCGCGCACTCACACAGTAATTGCAGGAAACAGAATGCTTGTTATTGCCTTATACAATACCTCCCCACAAATCACAATCAAGTAGCAAAGAAAAAAAACGTTTTACTGCGGATCTCCTACAGATTGAGAATTAATCACCAGCTGCTTTTGCGCATAGATTGTTTTAGCTCAGAGTACCGTTGCAACCAGATGTGTTCGTCTCTCTCTCTCTCTCTCTCTCTCTCTCTTACACACTCATATGTTTTCCAATTTTGATTTATTTTATTTGATTACTTCATAAGAATAAGGAGAAAGGTCACAGACGACATGCCATGCAGTCTAACTTAAACCTTAACATATAAATAACGAGTTTCGCTTTTCAGTTCAATCGCATTTTCATTTTTATGTTATTTGAATTCGCAAAAATGTTTTTCTACAGGAACAATAAACGTTTAATTTGCATTTACTTGCGAATCAAGGTAAATGACCAATCATATCTAAGCTAAATGTTATATCCAGGGTTAAGTATGCTGCATGTTTATTAATTGTGAAAATTGCATGGAAAAGGCAAATATTGTATTCCTCATATCGATTAATGCTGGTCGTGATATCTGTAATTAAACGATCAAATCTGTTCACCATCGGAATTTGTTACGACAAATGTTGTTAAATACAATGTCAGAGATACGAAATTAACTGCCTAGTTATACCAGTAGGCTGTAGGCTATTGCTTGGCTCATAAGAATTTAACCCCCAAAATTAGCCACTCACAGTTTCCATTGCATTCAATCGTTTCACACTAAACGTGGTCAAATAAATAGTCACAAATATAGTGCACAACTTTATAGGTTTTCCCCAACGGGGTTTCGGGTGCCTGCGTCTGGACGAAGGTGCTCAAACGACAATGAACAGCTCTCCAGCGCGCGAGCACTGGCGAGAGATCGGTTTCACTCTTTGTCAAATCTGAATAGGGGCGGGGGAAACAGACCCATTAGGAACCTATAAAACGAATGTATCTGAGATCATAAAACTCTAAGCTGCCTCGCAAAATGCTCACATGTAGTGAGGGACAGACTTCTGTATCCTGTGGGCATCTAAATTTTTAATGAATTAAACTTTTGTATTTACACTAAATATATTAGCCACGGTATTGCGATAGTCTACCACATTCATTGGGCTATATTTCTCTAAAAACAAAAACAACCCAAAGAACGACTTTATTTGCAGTTTCAGAATTTCAAAAATTACATGGGGAGTAGTTTGTTTTCAAGTGTCAATCTTTATAGGTGGGCGTATAATCAGTGAAGGGTAGCCTACTCGTTTTTTGTTACCTGTCAATATTAAACTATCCTACTTTTGTTCTGAAATACACACCACCAAGACTGTTTGCCAAGAATGCTGGAACTGGCGTGGACTAGGTGCTGGTGTTTTTTTATTCTGCTGGGCGCGGTGATAAGGATGGAAGAAGTAGGGGCTAAGGTAAACGCAATCAAATCGGTTTTACTGGAGGAACCACCGACACAATCGACCAACCACTCCGCGAATCATCAGACTGGAACCGTCAAAAAGGGCAACCCTATACAGGTAAGTGAATTGATCAATTCAAACTAATTCTGTCATAAGTAGGCTGACCATTCAGTAGGAATAAATTAGGCACTTGAAAATAATAAAGACCTGGAACAACTATGCTAAGCTAAAAAAATAAATTAAAAAAAACAATTCGAACGTAATTGTTAAATCCAAACGCACTGTGCTACACACAAACACTTAATTGCATGTTGATAATATTTGATTACACAGTACGGCGACAATTTGTGTTTATTTCTTATTGCTAAACTTGAAATAAAATTATTTAAAAGCCCCCTTTCAGATGTCTAGAAGAATGTAACCTAATTAAATCACACCGTGGTGTAATAAACGCCTGATATTATGGAGGTAAAAAAACGAACCGGAAATGGTGGACAATATTTAATCTGTAGACCCCTGCATGGCTCCACAAGTAAATGATTTAACTCCGCTTGGGAATCAAGAGCTGGCGTTTTTCTCACAGACATTTGCAATCACAACCTGCATTTCCGAGTGTAATTATTGTTTACGCAGCAAATTAAACTTCGCGTTCAGCAGCTTGAAATGGAAAGCGCGGTGCATAGCTACTCAGTTCCGCCAGAAATTAATGTAACTTCTGAGCAAGACCCGTGGACCAGTTTGTACACCAAATGGATATGTGTGTATGTATGGCCCATATGGGGGGGTCACCAATCCAGAACGACATTTTCGGGCTAACGGGGGGGAAAAAACAAGGGTCACAAAACCTTCTTGCGAAGTTTTGCAGATTTTAATACATCCTATATAATCATGCACCTATTTCCCAGGGAACTTATACGAAATAACGCGAATGCGGGTCATGGCCGATATTAACACCGTAAACTGGTTGATTAGCCTGTTAGTGCTGCAGTGCATTGCGCGCAAGTTGGCATGTCTCACTCAAAACGGAGCATCTGCGTTAAAACTCGCGATCAGAACGGTTTGTGAAGCATATTAAGCCAAACTTTAGCTAACCTGCTGTCATGACAGACGGTCTTTTGATCGTTTATAATAGTAAGAAATTATGGGCCTGGATATCCGGAAATTTTTGGAAAATGTTTGTTTGGATAGGATAGCCTTGTGTTTGAATTGGCATTGTTTATGACTTATGATAAAGTGCACTTTGATGTCCTTCATATGTATTTATTTATTCAGTTTGCTGTTGAAATGATAAATAATCCAACTATTGGATCAGATTGTTAGTGCAGAGATTATCAAACGAATTTATGCTACTAGGTTTCATTCGCTCGTTAAAAATGCACGTTTCCTACCTTCCTTGCCATAAGTTAATAAAGTGCTTAGTGATACAAACGAGCTGAAAGTGTGAAATAAAACAGAGCACGGTGTGACTGCTTGATACCACACTGACCTCTGTTTTGGTGCAAACCCCTGTTTGTGAACTGTAAAACCAACGAACCCCGAAAAGCTCTGCACTTCGAGAGGAACGGGGAGGGAGACAATTCTGGGAGGAATTTAAACGACGTCACTGCAGCGCAGTCACAGTGTCCCACAGAGACTCGTATGCGTTTTATGCCGTAATTGGACCTGCTAATTAGTCAGTTAATTACTTTTATTTGACAAATTGATAAAAGACAGAGCTTTTATGGTCAAGGATGGCACAATAAAGATAAAAAAACTTATCTCTTGTGGTCCTCGATGGTAAGCAATAGCTATGAAGGCAAAATGACTTCACAGCAGTTCAAAAGTTGGATGGCTGCGCAACAAACTCATTACGCAACAATATTAACGCCATAAAATTTACAGTCAATAAAACATCTGCAAAACAATGTCATAAAACATTTACGACCATTTTTGATTCCAAAATGGAACACCAGAGGGTTCTAAGCCAAGTTTCTTGGCAAAATCCTTTAATTGGCTTGGTCTTCGCCACCTAATCATACCCTCGTTCATGGGAGAAATGAGCTGTGAATTTTTCGCATCGACTAATATGTGTTGGAAATGGCACACGTCACACGAATCAGTCGTTGCAGCGGAAGTTAACATGCAACAGACCCCACCACTTTCATTTTATACGTTTTCACATTGGTCGTAAAAAAAGAGCAATTGGTACCGCTGTGTTTTGGGCCCCTAGAATTGTCACCACCTCTCAGCCCGCTAGCAAGGGCCGTACTCGCAAACATAGGCTACTACATAAGAAAATTTGCACCTCGTTTGTCTGAAGAACCGAACTAAGTCCCACTACACATAAAGACGCTGCTTTTGCAGTACGTGACGCTAATTCCAGTGTCTATGGTGTTTTCCATGCATTTCAAGGATCGATGTTTTACAGTGAAGACTAGAGAAGGTGATTCATTGTGATGACACCAAAATATAGCATCTACTGTATATTAACACAAGAAAGCACAACTTTCTTGTGCTAATATACAGCAAAACCAGTCATGTATCTTTGCCTATCAAATGAATAGCCTATATTTTAGTGTTTGTGAATTAGACAATGCCTAGCACATATATTGTTACATCATTAGAAAATGATGTGTGGCTGTTACTGCTAATTTTTTCCTGCGGGTGAAATGGTGCTTGTAACCAGATCATGTGTGACTGAGACCTTATCGAGAGCAAAATCAGAACCATATTTAGGTGTATTGTGCAGTGCATTACAGCATAACCTTATAGACTGGTTGAGTTGTCAACCATGTTGGCCCCAATTGATATCATTATGGTGCAAAATAAATCAAAGGCTTATGTTTTTGTTTTGGTATGATAGGATTATTCTGGCCTGTAACTTTTTCCATACATTGCCCTAGCAGTTGCTTCATATTAATGATGGCTCGCAAGTGGATTTACTTATCCATGCTCGGGGAGACAGTATGTCTGAGCTCTGTGTAACAAGCTTTGAGGTCTAATGAAATTTCCCGAACAATGGCAAATAATGTCTAAAAACGATTTCGGTTTTAAAAAATAATGGGTATGCTTCACTCAGAATAATTTCACTTGATTTCGACTGACGACTGAAAGTATTTTTATGTTAGTTTTTAAGATGAATTATTGTTCTTGGGGAAGTAGCCTTGCGTTTGTTCAGTGTACGATTGAACCATACATCACAACGGCTACACTTGCGTACACAAAGGCTCGTGGATCAGTAAAGTGAGGATTTCATTCTTTCATCTCATGAAGAGTTTTCGTCGACACTGCTGTTTGGTCACACCTTCTAAGGATTATGGAGTGCCAGATAGGAATTCCAGCAGGAAGTTGTTGCATTTCCTGTCACATGAGTGTTTTTGATAGCATCGTTCCTCCCAGTGCTACACTAGCTGTGTGTTATGCAGCATGTTGACGCAGTGTGTAGGAACATGGCTCCCAACCAGGAGGCTGCGGGTTCAAATCTTTTGCGGTGCACAGCTTTAACGCCCCTGAGCCAAGCGCTTAACCTGAATTGATCCTCGATTGTTTTGGTTGGCACCTCAAACTGCAGTTCACACAGTATTTTATTAAAATCCAGAGAGATTTTGTGTTAATTTTAGTTTAGAGGAATGGCACACGGTCAGATATAATTCTCTCGTGCTTTCGTCTGAGGCCGTTTTTGGCAGTTTCCCGCTACGTTTTGGAACTCACGGTTTCAGTGGATTGACACCACTGACTCTGTGGGCTGCTTTCAATCAACATTTGTCCTGAACTTTGACTCACATGTTCTCTTCAGAATTAAAGCTCACCAGTCCTTTGACTGAATAAAACAACGCTTGTATTTATTTTATATTTTTTGATCGACCTGTGCCCAGATGCTCCAGTACTGCGAGGATTAGCTGCTGTAGGTCTTTACACGACGCAATAGTCGGTGAGATAAAGTTGATGACAATATGTCTTTTTGTATTGGGCACCAATACTCTGTTCTACTTGTACCTGTGCACCTTGATGTGTGTGAGTCAAAGAACTGCCATTTTTAAATGCTTTGTGTGCATTGTCGGAGGTTCACTGGGCAGTTAGGATGATGTGTGGACAGAAAGCCATTTAGAGATTGGCCATATATGACACTGAGCAGTGGTTTATCTGCAGTTAAGAAATGCAATGGCGCCGCTGTCAAACATCGTCTTTTGTGGTAAATACCTTTACAGGAGTGTTCCAAAAGAATGCTAGCACTTCTTTGAAATTCTATACATTCCAAGGGAATGCAGAAACTGCTTTATAAATCTGGCTACTGTCTACTGCAATTTAAATTAAAAATAAGAATGCCGTTTGAGGCAGTGCTGGTGAGTTGTTTGTTTTATTGTAAGAGGCACAACACCCTGTCCCTAAGGCCCGAATAATCATTGCAGTGCGACAGCTTTTTTCCGGCGCTGATGTATAACAGTCTTCTTATTTTCCAGTGAAACAGTATCCCCATTTCTGGCTCCATCTTTGCTGAAGTGGCTGAATTTCACATCTATTGCAGCACTTCATTTTAATTTATGGTGTTTTATTTTGAAAAGAGTAAATCTGCCTTATTATATTTTATATAAAAAGGACTATTTGTCGAAGTGCCATTGGTTATATCTTACTTCTAAGCCTTATTCCTTATTGCAGAGTGTCCAAAATCTTCCCAAACTTATGAGGCACTTTTGAGACATCCAAACCAAACGGATAGAGTTGCTCAGTCGAAGAGTCTATAAAATAAGGCATCTGTAGAATACCTGGAAAATCAAATATTAGCATGAAGTCAAGGGCATTATTAAGAGGAGCACTTAATTGGGTAGCTTTATGGATACGATAGAGGACTATTTGCCCCTCAGCCCAGTCATTTCATTGGACCACACCTGGTTTCTCAGCCATTTAATTGGACCACACCTGGTTTCCCAGTAATTTCATTGGACCAGGCTTGGTTTAGATGCCCTTCAGTCTTGGTGTTGCTGTAATGTCTGTCTGATCCATCTCTCTCCCCCCCCCCCCCCACCCCCCCCCCCCCTGTAGGTGTATCACTGCAGCGCCGATAAGGAGTGCACCGTGGGAAGCTACTGCCACGCCCCCCACCATGGCCCCTCCCGCTGCCTCAACTGCCGGAGGAGGAAGAGGCGTTGCCATAGAGACAGCATGTGTTGCCCCGGCAACCGCTGCAGCAGCTGTACGTCAACCTGAGCTTCTGGCTCCTTGCTATGAGTGACTTATGAGTGACTTATGGAGTCCTAAGAGAATGTGGAAAATTGACATCCTATTCGTGAGTCAGTATGTCTGGAAAATTACTACGAAGTGCAACACGGTGAGCTCCATAATTGCTGGGACAAAGGTATATTCTTTTTCCAGATTTAACTCTGTACTCCACAATTTTTAATTTGTTATCAAATATTAATAATCATAAATAATATTTAATCATTATGTGATTAAAGTGCACATTCTCAGCTATTATTTAAGGGTATCTTGTCATTGGATGCAAAGGATATGCCATGAAGTACTGAACATGACTACTTTCATTTACATAACATTAATATGTCTATATGTTACATATATTCAAATATATATAATATTATGGTGTCCAAAAATGGGGGGCTATGTATATAAAGTAATTTCTACATGGTGAAGCCAAAGATACCCTTAAATAATAGCTGAGAATGTGCATTTAATCACACGTGAAATATTTGATAACAAATCTAAAAATGTGGAGTACAGAGCCAAATCAAGAAAAAAATATGCCTTTCTCCCAAGAATCATGGAGCTCACTATGTGTGGAGATTAGCATATTGAACTGATTGTTCTGTCAAGGCATCGCTATACCTTCCCCATCTAAGCTTTATACAATTTATGTGAACCTTCTATGAAGTAATGTTTGGTCCTCTGTGCAGACCTGACAGGAGTCCATAGCTCTTCCCAAAATGGGCTTTGTTATTTTTTCTTCATCTTTGATAACGGCATGCTGGACATGGAGTTTCATTTCCTGATGACTATAATGGCCCACACCCTCCATCACCAAAACCCGTTCCTCTCGACTGCTTTGATATATTCGGCTGCCCGCGCCGGTGGGGGTTCCCAGATTTGCCCCAGCTTATCCACGGGACGGGGACCCAAGCCCCCGCTGTTCCGTCTCACGCACCAGACTGTCTGTCTCTCCGCCTGCCTCGAGACGTTATGCTAAGTGTCTGATAATACCCAGGGATATCACATTCCAGCTCACCGAAGCTGTGCTAGAAGCTGACGTCTCCCACCTAAATGAGATCTATCGCCAGGATGTCCTCTCCTCAGTGCGCTTGGACGCTCACCGCTTGCTGCGGCCTTTTCATTGGTTTACAGATGGTGAAATAAAACAAAAGTAAAACGATACTTTCATGCGTTTAATCTCTCATCTGAGAACTTGCAGTTCTTTGGATCTTTGGAATGGGAATCGATGTCATCTTCAACTAAAATGTGTCAAGTGCCGTTTATATTCTTAACTCAAATTATTCTTAATGTAATAACAAAGGAATCTCTCTCTCTCTCGCTCTCTCTTTCTCTCACTCAGATATCTGTGTTCCAATCTCAGAAAGTGTTCTGCCACCCCAAATCCCAGCTTTAGAGGAGCACAACAAGCTGCCTGTCAAGAGGAATGGCTGGAAAAAGAATGGAAAAGCACATTCAAAGCTGCCTCTGTCCAAAGGTTTGCCAGACATTCATTTTTCTTTAATGCATTGAGAACTAGTTAGGACTTGTCTAAAGCTATTTGCATAATTTTCTGTCACATTGCATTTCAAATGAAATCTACATTGGAAAAATAACGTCTCTTTATACTGCAAATTTTAGGATTTGAAAAGAGTTTTACATCAGTGAAAGTTGTCTTTGGTGCAGGTCTGCTTTTGTTCCGTAGTTCAAAAAGTCTTCTGTGACCCCTTGCACGCATGACCAGCAGTCAATCAGTAACTGCTGTTATTCTTTTCGTTAAGCCACATGTTGTGAGTCAGACACCCGTCCGCAACCACTCAAATAATTATCCGAGCTGAATAACAGCATTGGATGCAGACTAACCACATTATTCTGGGAACCGTATAAAAGGTTATGCAAAGTACCCCTCAGCACACAGCTTGTAATATAAAAAGACAACTACAAAACGTGATAAGGCTTGTTCTGTCAAAAAAACATTTAGCATGTCTTTGTATTTATACATCTTAAAATCTGGCATGAATATAGTGAAGGTAATGATAGCAGAGTATGTTGTAAGGAATGGAATAAAGAACAGAGACTGTACTCTTCACACAAATATTTGGTGAATTCAACTGCACGTGCATGGCATGTGTTTTTGCTAGTTACACAAGTTACAATAGTCCCAACAGCATTGAACGTATATCAATACATTAATATTTCAAAATGTAAACTACATTACGCACACAGTAAAACAAAGACTGCACGCAAAAGAAAAAATAAACAGATGAATCCTTCAAACCCAGTCTAAACAGTTTTGTTGTGAAAGTAATGCACTGAGATTCTGACGAGTACTGAATCCAGCAGTACAAGCTTTTCATATTGCATGCCAAACAATATCCGGAAATATACAACTGCAAACCATTCATCATTTTAGAGAGCCCATCTAGAGGCAAAGCCATAATGCCATGCTTTATCGCACACTATTGATTTCAGCTTTATTTAAGCAAGCTGGGCCGGAAAGTGCCGGATTTGCAAAGGATTCTGGGCCTCTAGTCGTGTGTGAGAAAGCCGTTGGCAAAGGAACCAGGAATGCCATTTAATTTCATGGAAAGCTGCACGACTGATTATCATCTATAATAAATATTTGCTTTACTAATTATGACTTTGAAAGAGTAACGTGTACCAACCTTTGTGGGTATCAAATTATACTTAAATGAGATTTAATTACTTAATAATTGAGGACGAATGGCTTTACTCAAAAACATAGACATTAGTAGGTATTGCATCCTGTTCTCTAGAAGATCCAGGGAATTTGGTTTTTACCAAAAGCGTGTAAATTGAATTCATTTTGAAGGGATTTCCACAGAGTACATCCTCCTTGCTGGTTTTGTTCTTTGTACTATTGGTAATGCATTCCATAAACATGAGTTGCTAAGCGTTCTGTTTAATTGTATTTATTGTATCGGGTTGTGAAGGCTTGATGAAAGAACACAGACCCATTTCCTCTGTATACATTGTATACAGCACTATGTTTAATTTAAATATTGATTTTATTTTCATGCTTCATAAAACATTATTTGTATTTTTACATAATAATCAGTGCACATTTGGCATTCAGCTGTTTTAAACATATTTTGTAAAGGCATTCCTGTCAAGGCCATTACAAACTAAATAAAAGCGCCTGATTGAATTTTTTTCCCATGGCTTTATAAAATTAAATAAAATTAAAAACAATAAAAGCGGCGTTTTCCTTCAGTAATGTGATGATTAGCAGTTAGGTGGTACGTCTTGTTAAACGCAGTTAGGTACGTCTCGTAAACATGGTCAGCTGTGTCTCGTTAAATGCAGTTAGGTGTCTCTCATAAACACAGTCAGGTGTGTCTCTAAAACGCGTTTAGGTGTGTCTCGTAGACACAGTCAGGTGTGTCTCCTAAACGCAGAGCCTGAGGTGGAGCTTCCCTTTCCCCGGGACAGGTCACGAGGGCGCCCCCTGCCTGCGGTCCTCGGACTGCGCGGACGGAAACTGCTGCGCCCGGCACTTCTGGACGAAGATCTGCAAGCCGGTGCTGCGGCAGGGGGAGGTGTGCACGCGGCAGCGCAGGAAGGGCTCGCACGGCCTGGAGATCTTCCAGCGCTGCGACTGCGCCAAGGGCCTGGCCTGCAAGGCCTGGAGGGACGCCTCCGCCGCCACCAAGTCCAGACTGCACATGTGCCAGCGGGTGTGAGGGGGCGGAGCCACACGCATACATTCCCCCCCCCCCCCCAAACACCCTGCCCCAACCCCAACCCTAACCCTAACCCACCAAGTCCAGACTGCACATGTGCCAGAGGGTGTGAGGGGGCGGAGCCACACTGATACGCACCCTCCCCCACCTCCCACATACACCCCACCCCAACCCCAACCCTAACCCTAACCCACCAAGTCCCGACTGCACATGTGCCAGCAGGTGTGAGGGGGCGGAGCCACACGCATACGCACCCCCCCCCCCATCCATACACCCCGCCCCAACCCCAACCCTAACCCTAACCCACCAAGTCCCGACTGCACATGTGCCAGCAGGTGTGAGGGGGCGGAGCCACACGCATACGCACCCCCCCCCATCCATACACCCCGCCCCAACCCCAACCCTAACCCTAACCCACCAAGTCCCGACTGCACATGTGCCAGCAGGTGTGAGGGGGCGGAGCCACACGCATATGCACACCCCCCCCCCCCCCCCCAAACACCCTGCCCCAACCCTAACCCTAACCCACCAAGTCCAGACTGCACATGTGCCAGAGGGTGTGAGGGGGGGCGGAGCCACGTGTGCACCCACCCCCCCCCCCCCATCCCATACACCCCGCCACAACACTTGCCGTGCGGACGGACACCCGTAACTTCAGTCAGTGAAGCCGCAATGATGAGGGGGGGGGGGGTGAGGGACAGGAACTGACTCCATTAGCGCCGCGCTAGCGGAAGCCAGCGGACTCTGTCTCACGACGACAACTGACTGGTCAGAGCGCAAAAATCTGTGTCTATTCCAACCAGCAAGCACCACTCAGTGAGAATCGCTTTTACCAGCAAGCACTACTCAGTGAGAATCGCTTTTACCAGCAAGCACCACTCAGTGAGACTCGCTTTTACCAGCAAGCACCACTCAGTGAGAATCGCTTTTCATAGTTAACCTTCATCTTCGGTCGAGGACACGTCATGAGAAGACCTCCGAAACAAGGGGTAGCAAGACATTGATTAGGATGAATTTTCATGCTTTTTGGAGACTAACGGTTGAATTTTCTTTCAGGAGTAGGTATCTGTTCCCTGTGTGTGAGTGTCATTTTTCATATGTTTTCATTGGAACGACTAATGTGTGCGTGAATCATCGTTTCCTCTGACCATTGAATATAGATTCCTTTCATACATACAGAATCTTAGCTAGCAATGTTGCAACAAATGTCGTGATTCTGATTTAGGCCACAGGTCAGTGTATGCGTGGTGATATAAAAAAAACCAATGGGAATACATGGGGTAATTGTCTAAAATCCCAATTTGCCTTGTTTGGTCGCTGGTCAAACATGAGAGTAAAAGTGAGATCATAATGATGCCATGCCTTAAATGTTAAAAAGGGTCAAAAATCTCACGAATTGCCCCTTTTAAACCTTATATTGCCAAAGAGGTCATATGTATCAAATCATATTGATTTAAGCAACAGGGAGAGCCCTTACCCAAACATAATATGGTTCTTTGATGCAGGTAAATAAGAATGAAATGACATAAAATATAGTGAAAATGAGTCTGTTTCCAATTGTATATACATTTTTATTTTTAAAACAATATATTATTATGGATGTTGGCACCATTTCGGTGACCTTTTTTTCTGCAGTTAAGAACAGTGTTGCTGAGGAACACTGCCACCATGTTGCACAGTTTGAATGACATCCATATGAGCAAAAAGATAATCTGTAGGAAAATAGTTGCTGGTGGAATTCAAAGCTGTACTTAAACACCTATTGGTAATGAATAATTTGAATTATGAATAATAATTAATGAATTAATAATTTATCCCAGTTTCAGATAAATATGTATATAATGTCACATTCTGAGACAGACAGACAGACACACAACTTCACCAGTGCCAGAGGTAATGAACTCTTATATTGTAAATAAAAATTATGAATACCAAGGCATTTTTAAAATCTGGAACACTTCATGTACAATAACAGAGATTAAAATTGTGTTTTAATCCAACACAATCTGTGTTCAAATTGCAACAAAACAGTAATCTTCAGTTGTATTATTGTAAAATAGAACATTTAAGGTAAAACTTACCTTACTTTTGGGAGTAAGCGTTGGAAGGTTTTGCGTCTTTTTGAGGTTTTGCCTTTTCAATCTGTGTGAATATAAAAATATATTGACCTATGCCTTTGCTTACCTTTGCTTACCTTTGTATGAGTACCATAACATTTTAGGAGCCACCCTTTGTGCATTAAAAAATTTGGAGGATATCTGTGACTCTATAGAAAATATGACAGAGAAAATTGGCATGCTGTATTCCTATGTCCCTGTTAAGATAATAATAATGTAAATTCTTTCAAAATGCTTGCTTGGTGCTTTATATGGACTTTGGCAGTGGTGCCTATCCAGATGTTGCCAATGTTGTAGAGCTGTTTATATTTATAACTTCCAGAGAGATGTTGTGTATTTACAATGATCAATAAATTAAACAATTTATATTTAACGTAACGAGAATTGTTTGTATTTCAAAATTTTCTTTAATTATTTATATATATTTCTATATATGGAAGCCCTGGAAGGCAAGGTGAAAAATAAATAAATAGTGGTCAACATTGGCCAAAAGATGACACCACATACTCATGACATAATTAGTTCTGCGTACAAGATAATATCTCATATGTGCAAGATAGTAACACACGTCGAATTGGTTGACTTTCACTGC
The DNA here is from genome assembly GCF_013347855.1 of Anguilla anguilla. NCBI lineage: Eukaryota > Metazoa > Chordata > Actinopteri > Anguilliformes > Anguillidae > Anguilla > Anguilla anguilla. Next base: position 55,325,685 of record NC_049207.1, on the reverse strand, counting down.
AGTTTTTTAAATCTACCCCGTCTTTCACATATGACATAGTTCCTGTTTTGAAGCAGGACGGGCCAGTTAGAGATGGATGTGGATGTGTCTGACGGCAATGCTTGTCTGCAGTTACCTGCTGCTGACGCATCTCTGGTAGGGCAGGGCAGTCGTGGATTAGAATCAAGATCACAAGAACAAAGAGGAGAGAGGTGGTAGCAGCCTTATTTGTGAGGCTGGGTTATTGCTTGTCGCCATTTGCTCTGGGTTAGTTCCGCAGGTTAAAATAATGGACGGGGGGGTTTGGGGGGTGGGGGGTGGGGTGGGGGGGGGGGGCCGTTAGCAGGCTAGAGAAAGCCGACCTGCGGCCGGATTCCACCTATTCTCTACCATGTGCTCGGCAATGAAATGTTTTCCTGTCAGGAAACGCGGGGCAAGCGTGGAAAACCAAGCCTGTCTAATCGAAGGCAGGTGCTTGGATGTTTCTGAGAGAGCTGAGCGAAAAGCTTCACCCCCCCCCCCCCCCCCCGCCTCCTCGTCCCCGCCCCCCCCCCCACAAGCATGGAATGCTTGTTCCCTTTCTTTTGCTAGAATGAGTAGTCCTCTTACCCTTTCTTTCCCGAAGGGTGGTTCTGATCAGTGCATTTTCTGCTAATGTGTTCCCAAGCAAGCATGTCAACCCAGGAACTCAAGAACCAGAGAGACACAAAGTGGCCAATTAATTACAATGTTTAGCTGGCAGGCAGATATCAGCTTACAGAAGGGTGCACTGTGCCCAGTCAGACGCAGTTAAATAACGTCCAGATCACTTTATAATCCCTGAATCCCAGTGTCATTTACTGATCACTTTCATTTACAGTAAAAATACAATGCAAGGAAAAATGATAGTAAAACAAAAATCAACTTTAATGAAATGTGCAGAACTTTACATCATATAAAGTGATGCCATTAATTAGGACTTCAAATCATAGCATTTTATTCTAATTTCTGGGATTTACTTTATTTTTGCTTGTCTGGCAAAAGCACTTTTTAAACCTCAGCTTAACACTTGATTATTTATAATTGCAAAAGAAATGTTTTCTTTCTGATGCCATGCTTCTGCAGTTAATAAATTATTTTTGAGGGGGAAAATACATTTAAATTGAGCAGGGATTTTTCCATGAACCAGAAATTTAAAATTTAATTTTAAAAAATTAAAAACTTTTTTCCTCAGTTTACTGTCTCATATACCATATGTAAGTCATTCAGAAAGCCACCCATTAGCTCATACAGTGTCCTGTGTAAGGTGACAGCAGACATTGGTCTCTATTTCCAATTCATCAAAGTAAAAGTCAGCATGCACACTGTAAGCAAAGTTAAAATCACATTACACTGGCTTAAAGCTACTTGGAAAAAGTTACTTTTTTAAAATGCAACCCCCGTGGTAGAATTAAATCGCAATGATTCAACAGAGCAGGGCCTCTGGAGGAATAAGACCATGCCAGAGAAAGAAAAGCTGCTTTTTACAAAAAACAGAGGTGATACTCCTTTTCTTTGTGACACATAACATTCAAACCAGAAACAATAATACGATACAGAAATAAAATAAATGCAAGATGTCTGGGAGTTAGAATCACAAATACAGATTAAAGTATTTGATTTAACCCTTTAAGGTGTAAGATGGACACATATGTGAATGGAGTGTTCTTAACTGAACATTCTTATGCCGATGTAACAATCACTACTGGCAGTGGAGTTCTAGAACACTGACTTGGAATTTTTATATTGGTGTGACACATTGTAGTAAACCAACCAGACAAATGGGAAGTTTTGTCCTTCCTTATTCGGGAAAAGTATGGTTTCCTGGCGACAGCTGTTCTCACTCTGTGTGGGTCATGTGATGCTTTGTAAACACTGGCCCCCCAACACTTCCCTACCTTGAAAGCCTTTGAGGGGTAAAGACCAACCTAAACAGAATATTTCCGTTTCCCAACTCCACCGATCAGCCATGGCATATCTAAACGAGCTCATGTCAAGTCTCTCCCTGAAGCTACAGAATTTTCCAGGAACAAGTAGAAAAAGAAAAATCAAAGATTAAAACGACCCAGGACGCTGATATATGTAATGCACATACGACAAATGAACCTTCCTGTTGACTGAAGACACAACATCAAAAGTTTGAGCGGAGTGGACATCACTGCCTTTAACCTACATAGGGTGACAAATGGAACATTCCGTCCTAGATGAGTATTCATGACACGCGAAGCAGATGCAAGTAATATGGATCCCACATTTCATTTTTACAAAAAGCGCTTTTTAATATTCATCATTCAGTAATGGTGTGCACACCTGCCTGTGCTGTCAGCCCACGCTAACCCTTAATTGCCCTTGACTACACTTCCCCCCACAGATCAACAAACCCTCATTTCTCTTTGACTCCTCCTTAAAATTCTCTTTTGCCACTATGCGATATAGGCTTGTTTTTATGTTTATTTTGTTCCCAAATGATTTTGCTTTGTTTCAAAATAAAAATACAATGTAAAAAGACAAGTTGTCCAATGTGCTAGCCAGTAAAAAGCTAATTAATAAAATTACACCCTCCTTGTAAGCTGCCTCCATTTTGTTTTTCATTTTAGATTGAAAAACATTGAATGGATTAAATCAGTTAGTTTTAGGTCCTTCTGCAGCATACTCCAAGCAGGGGGCCCAATATGTAATGCACTTTTTCCAGTTCTTTTTTTTTGTTCAATGAATGAACGAATGAATTAATGAATGAATTGCTTTTCAAATTAATCTCAATAATGCTGAAAAAATTACTTCATATCTGGCTGATGGTAAAGACTTAAAAAAACAGCACAATACAAATGATAATCCCCATTGCTCCATTCCCATTAATGCCAGTGGGGTTCAATTCCTTATTTCTGTTGTTTTGACAGTTAAGGAAAACCATTTCATTTCACAGTTGGAGAAAAGCTCTGTTCTGTGTTGGGTCTTGTCAGATATGACATTCAGAGACTTCACAGGGGGGTTGCAAAGTCCATGGCCGTGGCATATTTCTATAACATCTGCGCTTTCTTCTGTCACAAACCTGCCAGACTTCATAACCCAGTCAGGTTCCAGGCCAGAGACAACATTTTTCATATCCAAAACTGCAGAACTATATCTAAAAAAAAACCTGTATAAACTCGTGGAATATGGGCAAAGTTGTTTCACTCTTGTCACAGGATTGGACTTGCTGTCTCACTCAAACTTAACACTTGCAGTGATCTTGAGCTCATATGTACCAGGAAGTTGCTGCTGTTGTGCTTGGGGTTTGTCACCGCTAATCATGGCATTTTGAACTGGGACCTGTTATTACTGAATACACTCACAGCTGTGGTCCTGTATGCTAGTCAATGAAACTGAAAGGGAAGCATGGAGACGTGTTTCCTTGACTTATTTTAACCATTCCTTCTCCCAAAAAAACAACCAATGCGTGTGTATGTGTATATGTGTGCCTGCGTGCATGTGTGTGTGTGTCCTCTTCAGTGTTTTGTTACAATCACCTGGATTTGCTAATTAGCACAATTCTTCAGCCAGGACACAGAACTATTGGCTGAAATCAGCTGGCTGAGTTCATGGGCGTAAGAAACACGTGGCTCGACTTTAGCTTTCTGACCCCTGGACTTTCCACCTTTGGTACTTTCGTATATCAAGCGCAGCAACACAAAACTGAGATTTGAAACAAAACATGAATTCCCACATATGGGACCCCAAGACTGGGGCGACCCAGCTCTCCTCAGCTTCTGGCTAGTCAGACGTTGACCAGGTTGCTTGAGGACAGCTCTACACCTTTGAAGCCAGGTAGAGACCGTTGGCATCTGTTCTGCTAGATACGTTTGCTCCCTGCTTCGCAAAGTTTCCAGAACAGATGTTTCTGACCCTCCTGAGAGGCTTGGAGGAGTCCGTGTGCGTTTGGATGGTTAAGGAGCACCAGGACACAAGCGCTCCCTCTGGGTTTCTGATCTTGGTACTGCTGTTCTGTGGAGAACTGAGGCTTCTCAGCTTAAGCATACAATTGCCTGATTTGTTGTGTTTGTTGCTGCCTGATCCTCAGAGTATCAGGATTCATAAAGTCAAACATGATATTTGAAAAATAATATTTGAGTTGATGACTCGACAAATTCATTCATTTCCGAGAAGTGAATTCACCAAGGATCATAATATACTGGAAATACTGTGACTGGCTATTGCTGTTAGTAATCGGTCACAAAGACAATTGAATAAATGAATCGGTTATTCTCATGCTGGTTTAATGGACAGTGGATAGAGATTCTGCCTGAGAAGTGTTTTTACAAATCGCTTACCTTCGTTTTGCGCTGTTACAGCAATTCATCAATCCATCCGTACAAATTTATGGATTGCTAGCCAGTGCAGGCACATTTTTGAGACACGATAAAGAGAAATTACAATGGGTGTGATCTGCAAATGCTGGGAATTGCTTCAGATGGATCGGCCAACGCGACATCTGTGCATGTTCACTCCTGGCCATTGATCTACTCTGTTTGCATCACGTACAAAATTGAGAACAGGCCGCGCCCTAGACACGGGCTCTCACGGCGCAAATGTTAAGATGAAAAGTATACACAAACACTCGCAGTCAATTGACTTGTGATTGGGCCACTCGACATGTGCAGGATTCACAGATTGACGTAAACAAATTATTCGAGCGAAATTCCAAGCGATTCAGTTCTGACGAGTGTTTACGTCCATAAAAAAATAGATAATTAAAATGAACTTAATACGGCACCATTTATTTCTCAGAAGTGAAATCGTTCTCTTTCATATTATCTCTTCAAAAGGCTCTGTCTTCTTTCCCCTGTGAAACCCCTTCTCACTTCACATTTAAAGTACACAGGAAATAATGCTCACCAGAAATCTTCTGAACGCGGATAGGGCCACACAAGTGGCTACTCCTCAGACTAACCCAAATAAAAAAGGACCTGATAGGACTTCTTTACTTGTTATTCAGTTTTTCCAAAACGAAGACACTCACTCAGCAGATGTAAGTGTACTACCAAGCCGCAAATGTTTGCGAAAACGTGATTTGTTTTCAATTTATTTAATTACAAATACCACGGACCCTGCATCTCAACTTGGGCGGCCAGAAGTGACCACCCAAACAAATAAGGGCCCTGTGAAGCAGACCGTGATTGTTCCCTAAAATATTGCCAGTATAATTTCATATTTTATGCTGAGGGAATACTTTTAACTATTACTAGCTAACTATTAGTTTCGCTATTATTTTTGCAGTACATCCACCTCACCAAGCCATAAAAAGTGAATTAGATTTAATGAAATGCAATACTCACTTAAAATTGTTTATTAGACTTTTAGACAACTTGTCAAGAATGGGCCTAGGAATCCCTTCAGGTGCAATAATTAAGTACAACAGAACACACTTAATTATGTCAGTTACAGTGACAATCCCCATGCCACCCTTTCCTGAAGAGAATATTTGACTTGCACACGTTCCATGCTGTGGAATGATTTTTAAAACTGCTGCAGTGTCCCACATAAAGGCCAGTAAATCCTCTGCTTTTTCTCTATTATTAAAACCCTTTAACAGACTGGGAAATTCCAAAACTGAACATGTGTTCCAATGTGTTTCCCAGATGTTCAATATTCATGAAAAAATGCCACACTTCCAAGACAAAGCACATTTTTAAACAAATGAAAATTCCCATCTATACCCGAGTCAGTGTAAATGTCCTGCATTTCCCAGATAAATGAAAATTCTGTAAAAACACTCATTTGCTTGATATCTGTTTGTATACCAGATGTGTATTTCTAAGGCATCATTAGTTGCTTTTGATAAATCAGTAACTGCTGAACTGTCTCATTAATTCTTAATTTCACATAGCAAATATTCCTAAACAAATTGCTAAATATTGCAAAGCGGTTTAAAAAAAAAAAACAAACAAAAAAAAAACCAATTTGCTCACATTTTATGGGTAACAATAACTCCCAATGTATTATCATATGAGGACTATTTTGGCTGCATAGTAATGGATTTAGAAAAAAAAAGAAAATAGCTAAGTGAGCTCAAAGTGCCCTAAAATGCCTGACCTGACCTCAGATCAGTTAAGCAGCACAGACTGAGCACTATGCAGAAATAACCACACATCCAGGAGCTCAAAGCACTTGGCCCTCAAGTGGGGGTGTGGGTAGTCCAGCAGTATGCACACTACTCAATGAAAGTTCATCCCTCGGGTATTCCTACACCACCACCCCCCCCCCCCCCCCCCCCCCATGTTGTTATTGCATCATTTTACATGGAAGAACACTTCATTTTTTAAGATATTGCCCTATGGGGTTTCCTGTCTTTTGCCATGTACACAGCCAGAGGTAAGATGTCACTTTAATTTGCAGCGCTCGCTGCATCCACCTAGACCTCCTATTGCATCATACACAGGGCTCCCAGGCATTTGATATTTTTGGCACCAGGTGCTCATTTTATGTCTAATGGGGACATGTGCAAATTCAATTCAAGTCGTGTGGAATGTTGGTGCCGTACATCAGAAGTGGGCTATGAAACGTCAAGAAAATGGACTCGCAACTGCTGAATAATTTTTGGCTACTCCGTTTCATTTTCACAGCCTTGAATCAAACCCACGGCCACTGTGCTCTCCGGTTCCCCGGGTGTCAATAGGAGGAGAGGGCCTCAGCTTTAAGCCCAGCAGCTCATTAATCAGCAGACAACAGAGACGTTTACAACAAAGTGCTTCCCTCTCCTGCTCTTGAGCAGCTATCACTTTGACATTTCCCCTCTCTGATGGGAAACAAGGATGTGCCGGAACGTATCAAAGTGAGCGTCTCCTATAAGCAATTTCACCTTTGACCTTTCGGCACGAGCAGGAAAGGCTGTGAGATACTTTGTGGGGCAGCGTAATCGTGTAAATCGCAGCTTTGAACTTTCTGGGGAAAGTGAAAGAGAGCTGCTGATGAAATGGTGGAAACAGAAAGAGGCAGTTCGCTACGACGCAGGCCATCCGCAAGGTACAAAGAGCCCACGGGAAGCTGGCCCAAGTCTCCACTACAGAGTGAAATAAATTCCTTCTGATAAACAAGCGCAGACAAATTTGTACAAGTTCTCAGTTACTCCAAAAATTATCTTTGTTTGAACGTACCTCTGTAAAGTGAAGGATGCTGTCTCATTGGACTGAAACCATAAGGCCCTGTCACACAAACCACAGCCCTCAAGGTCCAGGAACTGCCAACCCTCCCTTTACCTGGGAGTCAGGTGTGAATACTGTCTTGTCAATCAGTAGCACTAATTGTTCAGTTAATTATCTGGGGGGGAGGGGAAAACCAGGGCCTGACTTGGATCGAGGTTCAGATTTGTGTTGCATTGGCTGTAAATCAGATGATTACACGTTGTATCAGATTTTCCAAACCCACAATGATAAAAAATTTTCCCTCTGGTGATATATATCACCCAGAAATGAGAGACTCAGGCCTGCATTCAATCAACATTTGAACTTAAATTTTACACAAACATTCATAGCAAGCATTCGTTTTATTTTTTTATTGTCATCGTCAGAACAGTGTGGCAATTTCAGCGGTCTCCGAGATTAATTTGCCAAACCGTGCATGCGTTCATGTTTAACACAACAAGGCGAATGCTGATTGGATCCAGGCCTCTGTCTTGAAGAAACTGGATGCTGTCTTTTCTTTGAGGTTACGAAAGCTCACACTGTTCGAACTGTGATGACAAAACGAATAACCTGTTTCTAAAGAGCAATTGATTTTCTGTTAATGAATTATAGTAGACTTTTTGGTCATTACGATTTATTTATTTATATATTTGCTTATTTATTTATGTATTTATTTATTTTAAACACTTTGTTCCTACAGATCTTAAGACGTCTGGCACAGTATACACGTCCTGCTATGTGTGATGTTCCAGATAAGAGTGCTCACCAAACAAATCAAAGTTATGGTTATTTTATCTTTATCTTTATTTATGGTCTCTCCCTGGCTCACACTTTGAGGGGGCGAAGCTTTCCTTTCTTGCTGCGATGCAGTCATTTTCCATGCATTTTCCTCTTTGGTTTGCCATCGCAGTATCGGGTGTGCATTTAATATTCTACTCTATGATTGTAGACAAGAGTCTCGCCCTGCAAATGTCCCTCTCGAGCGAACTGGCATGATTTGCCTTGAAAGGCTCTAATCCTGTGTTCTTCTTGCAGTATCACACAGGTCTTTGCAAATTAGACTTCATTTTTCATTCTGAACAAGAAAAAAAAATCTAACAAACTACATTAAAACAGCATGAAATTGTTTTATGTCCATTCAAAACATTAAAATAAATAAAAAGAATCTTGTTCTTTGTTGCAGAGCCAGGAATAACAATGTTTTAAAATGGAAATAACAACACAAGTGTTGTTAGCTGTGGTTTGTATTTACCACTGATGTCAGTTGCCATCCTGATAATGACAGAGTGGTTTTCACTGCAGTCACATTAATCATTCATAATAGCGTTCACAAGTTCACTCTTTTTGAACAGAGCCTGAAGAAAGGGATATTGTTGGTTGAAACAAAGCCCGTAATGTTGGCTCGTTAATGAGAGTAAAAATTGCGGTGTTTTTTTTTTTTTTTTTTTTCCACTTCAGGTCTGGAGTCCCAAAACTGTTCCCGCATATGTCAGCAAAAACCAAGTCCTCAAGGCTAGGTGTGAACACTGTAGAATGGTAAAGTACAGCATGTTTTCACTCTCCTGTGTGTGTCATTCTGATTGATATTTACTTTAATGTGGTTCAACAGCCATACTGCCATAAAATACTCATTCATTTTTTATATTACTTATATATTCTTTCATTTTTTCCACTGTTTTGTTGAGTCATATGTCTGTTAAATGTATAATATATATCAAGCACAGGGCAAAGGAAATTGACTTGCATGCTGGGAAGCTAAAACTGTGTTTTCTATTAAACACATTCCACAATTGCAATGACGGGTTTCCTCCAATTTGAAAACACAACAAGGATGCAAAATGCGGAAATTCATATATATAATTTTATTTGTATATATAATTGGACTTTAATAAACTGATGTGGTTGAGTTTAAAAATTGAGTTAACCCTGATAAAAACCATAATATGTAGAAGAACATCATGGCCTACTCCAAAAAAATGGACAAGTGAATAAAACTTCTTTCTGTTTAAGAACAATTTAAACACCTTGGCTTCGCAGGTTTTCCCCATTATACCCTGTCTTACATTATCATTATGAGCAGCCTTGCGTAAGTAATTGATTATATGTTATCTATGAATAGATCTGCATGCCTTGTTTCCAAGCTGCTGATTGAAAGGAAACAACAAAAACTTCCTGACACTGCAGCCCTCCAGGTTGCCCTCCAAGCTTTCAAAGTTTTTCATTTATTGGATCTAAACAAAAGAGTTTGTACATTGCATTCAAATTGTGATATAATTAGCCCTTCACTACCACCATTACAAGAACACCTGCACTGTTTGTTTGGTTAAAACATCTTTTCATTATGTGTTAAACACTGTAAAATACTCCACACATATCTATTAAACGTTCATTTATTTTACTCAGGTCCGGACAAACGTGATAACGAGCCTGCGTTATCTCCCACATCTACGGCCTCAGTCGGGTAAGGGCCGCTGAGCGCTCTTCGGTCCGTGATGGAGAGCCCGCCGTTAGTCTCGGGGGGAAAACATGATCCCCCCCGGTTTTTGTTCACCTTTCAACGGCAGAAAATGGTGACGCTGAACCCCTCCCACCCCCCAGGGTCGGCCGTCGGAACCTGCCCTCTCCCATCCGATGTCATTCCTCATTTCCTGAAGGGAAGCTTTGTCAGCGCGTCTCAGGCAGTTTAATGTGATAGGCACCATTGAGTGTTTGTGGGTGGTGAAGGGATAACTTTGTCAATCCGAACAAAATGCAACAATGTGGCATTATCTCCGCGGTCAGGCTCTCTTTTCTCACACTAACCTAACGCCCACCATTAACACTTGCCGGAAGACTGACATAACTACTGCCGTGCTCAAATTCAGGCTCCATCCACTCCAGTGACTATAACAGTACACTGTGTATTTAAGCCCCTCAGTGTCATTCAACCCATTGTTGAGCCGTGTGTGGTTTAAATACTAATAATTCTAATACTACCACCACTACTACTACTACTACTACTACTACTAAAACTAATAATAATAATAATACTAATAATAATAATAATAATCATAATAATAATAATTCCTAATCAGTACATTTGCTCGAATCCAAATAACTGATTTGACCATTCTCAAAGAGATACCCAGTGACTTAGACGTGTCTTTTAAAAGTAATTTCTCCGGACTCTATGTTTATATAGCCACTTTCCTAAACTGCTCTGGAATCTCCTTGGACCACAATTATTGCGCACAAAGTCCAATGAGGATTTATTTATAAATTTATTTATTTTTGCACCTGCACTAATTTAGGTTTACCCTAGCGAAGGGCGTGCAAAATGTTCCGCTTGTTTGACTTAACTGGCAGTGAAGATTTGGCATTCTTTCGGGAACTTGAATTATGGCCAGGAGGTTGCAATTTTAAATTCCCAGATGGGGCGACGCTGTTGTATATTTGAGCAAAGAATTTACCCTGAAATTTCTGCAATAAACACTCAGCCATATTCCGGGACTCAAAAATAAACACTGGAAGTCGCTGATAATAGCATCTGGTAAGCAAACAATTGAGAAAAAACTAACATTATCATCATCTAGTGGTAATGAAAATTAGATTTTAATATTAGTGGAAATGTTGACTCGAAGGATAATGGTGCACCACCATCTATTCCAGGGCACACCATCCGCTCTTCACATAGCTTTCTGCCACAAGCCGAATCTGTCTCTGGCAGCAATCAGTGCATGACTGTAACACGTACTCAGCTTAGGAGTCATGCAGTTCCAGCCTTGGCTGCGATATGCACTGAGGTGACCTGTGTGCGCTAACAATCACTTGTATGGACTCGGTTCTGAGAGTTTTCACGCACATCAAAAGAGGTCGAGTCGACTCGCAGTCACGAGTTTTTCACTTTTTGTGTCTGAACATAAAACATAAATAATGAGGGAAATATCAGCAGGTCTGACTGATATGATGAGTTCTCCTGAATTCCCAGAGTCTTCATTCCACCCTCTGCTGTTCCATTTTAAAGATAAATAGCCCCCCCCCACCACCACCACCCCCCCCCCTTTCCAAATACCATGTGCTTCTCATTCAGTTTCCATTTTATTTACAACAAAATGGTGATCCCCGCCAATCCCGTGCTGTCTTCACCTGTCCTGTGGCAACGCAGGCAACTCAGCCGAGGACAGCGGTGACAGAGGGACCCGGAAACCTCATTCTGTGTGAAATGGCCGCCGTGCCGTGCGGAAATGAAGCTGTTAGCCCGGCCGCTGTGTGTAACCGGCGACCGCCAGGCTCATCCAGCCCCGGTGGAGAGGCAGCGAGGAGGCCCCGCCCCTTACAGGGCCACGCGTGGGAGCCTAGATATACGACATCATCTCTGAGTCGGCGAGCAGACGCCATTGTTACCGGTGACGGGCTAATGCCATTTTTTTTACTCTTTTCACCCCCTTGTTTTTTTTCACAAACAACAAAGCAGCGATGCCGTTGAGTCAGGAGACATCCTTCCTCTGTCTGTTAAAAGACAGCCGTACATCAATGGACTGGAAGCTCGTGTAGCATGCCTATTAGCTTCCATCGCTGCGAAGAGTGGCCATTGGAATTGATCCACTGTCACACTGCGTTTAAAGCCAAACGAAACATGACTGGACTTTGCAGGCCTCATATCCTCTTCTTGTGAAGCTAGACTAGGGCACTCGGTTTGCTACACCTCACTCACTTGCTGCCTGTCCTATTCATGATACAGTACCTTCATGTATAAAGCTGATCTGAAAACTATCATAACCATCATGTAAATCAAGGGTTTAAAATAACATGAAATACAGCTGATGTTGCTTGTTAAATCAGAAGTCAGATCAGATATCATCGACATTAGATAGCCCAGACACTCTCATTTAAACGTATCAGAGTAATTGAAAAGTACATAGGCTATAGGCTCTTATAGTTTCATTGTGTTGTAAAAAAAGCGATTCATAGATCCACAAGCATACTAAAATTTACATGCATTTGTATCACTTTCATTGCATTTTCACATGATATATTTTAAAACATCAGTAACATAAATATAATGAAAACAGCACACAGACATTTCCCGTCTGATTTAAAACAGATTTATAAAACCAAAGTGCATTTCTCAGAATGACACAAGCAGACAATCAACAAGATACTCTGCATCGCATGAACTGAAAATATATTTTCTTCTATTATTGTCATGGTTTTGGCTGATACCACCATTTCTTTTCCTTCTGCGCCTTTTCTTCAGTTATTACGGCCATTGGTTTTTTTATGCGCCTTTTCTTCAGTTATTACGGTCATTGAGTTGATTGAATTATACACGTGGAAATTTATTTTTACAATTTGCACCTGTTGGCGTTCTATTTAAACCCCGAGCAAGCCGATAAGCTTTGCTTCAGTGTCACTTATGTTGCACGAGAGCCGGTAATCTGTCAAGCGAGGTAAACGGTAAACGGTAAACGGTAAACGGTAAACGGTAAACGGTAAACGGTAAACGGTAAACGGTAAACGGTAAACGGTAAACGGTAAACGGTAAACGGTAAACGGTAAACGGTAAACGGTAAACGGTAAACGGTAAACGGTAAACGGTAAACGGTAAACGGTAAACGGTAAACGGTAAACAATTAGCACAACAGTCTTTAGCTTATTAGGTTGTTGGCAACAAGTTAGTGCCACAATCTAAACTCAGAATTCTTTCTTTAGGGTGTTACCTTTTCAGCCTCGGTTCGAGGTCTGTTTTCTTTGAGTTGCCCCGTTTTCTGCTTCGGCAGTTTTGTTATTTTCAGAGTTCATACTCCTTAAGCTTTAGTTGGGGGTTTTTTATTTTTTTTATTTTTTTACACCCAGTACGTGGGTTGTGTAGAGCTTTTCTTTGGGATACTCTCCCTAAGGAGTATTGTTTTCCTTTCCATTATTTTTCCGCTGTCCTTGTCTCTTTAGACTTTGTGGTTATTCTACCTCTGGTGAATAACTTAAAGAACCCCCTGTTCAGTTGCGGTTGGTCTCCCAAAACCCCTACTCCCTCACAATTAAGTTAACTGGCAAACTGAAGTCCCATAGTACACTGGAAGAAGAGGTTAAACCAGGGCTGCCCAACCCCGTTCCTGGAGATCTACCATCATGTAGGTTTTCATTTCAACCCTATTTTGGTGCTCCTGATTCAACTAATGAGCAGCTCAACAAGATCTGTAGCTGTTAAATGAGATGTGCCTTGTTACGGTTGGAGTGAAAACCTACAGGATGGTTGGATCTTCAGGAATAGGTTTAGGAAGCCCTGAGTTAAAGACAGCAACACGATAACAAATAACCGAACACCTTTATGGGTTCTGGGCAAAAGCAATAAATTAACACAGCAGACTGAAAAAACAAAGACCAAAGAAAGCAAAACCCACTGACAGCTTTGGTCTCAGCTGGCCAATGCTTCCGCTGACCAGCTTTTCCACTTTTCAGCAGTGGTTTCTTTCGCTTTGTCTTCTGTAGGCCAACAAACAAAAAACAAGCACCTGGATCCCGCTTAGCTAACGCGACCCAGGTGCGTGTTGTGTTCTCTCCACTGGACAAATCCGCTTCTCCACCGGACCGACTGCCACAAAATCCCATCCACGAATGCCCTGTTGCGCATAGCTTGATTCTGTTTGACCTGAAATTTGTTAACAAGCAGTACATCAACTTCTGAAGATCTCTTTGACATGTAATGGTAAGGAAGCATCGTGGAGATCATGGTCCCGAAGCCCACTGTGCCCAACATTCATTCTGGACAAAATACAGATGTGTTTCAGCGAAGAAAGATAACTCTTATCTCTTCTTGACTTGAATTTCTGTGATCTCAGCTTGCTCCTGTCAGGATTAAGCATATTGATGTGCTGATATTCCATCTGTGTTTCCATCTAGCCAGTGGTTCATGTCCATTTTTTGGCTTTTATTCCTGTTAAAAATATAGACCTACTGTGCTTTTCCAGATTATGAAATCTTTTTGAGTTACCCTTTGGAGACATACATATGCTACACATCTCTATATATAATTCATCAATTTTTAGTCGAGGTCTGCAGTTTCTTTTCTTTCTGTATCATTATTTTTTGGGATGTCTTCCACATTTCCATACACTGATGCTGTGTTGCGATGTCAACCTGAGGCCCAAATGTATATAATGGACTGGCTTCGGTGTATCTTGGTGGTGTACTCGTTGTACAGGTATTACCCTTATTATTTTCAAAGGAAATCCGTACATTACTGATATCTAAGCATGGACAACACGAACCACAACACAGGGAGCAAAATCCTGGTGAACACAATTGCTGACTATCAGTCAGATTAGAACCCAGTACTGAATCGTATTCACTATTGTCCACATTGGCACATTCTGTTCGGAACATGTGATCTGCATAGTCCAGTGGGCTGGGAAGCAGTGCCTATTCTAATGAGCGCAGGCATGCTAACTCACTGCACAAAGAGGGATTTACCGCTAACAATCCGTCCAGAGAGTACAGTTTCGGGGGTGGTGGTGTAGTGGGCAGCACTGTCGCCCCACAGCAAGGTCCTGGGTTCGAATTCCAGCCGGAGCCTTCCTGTGTGGAGTTTTCCTCTTCTCCCCGTGCCTGTGTGGACTTCCTCCGGGTACTCCGGTTTCTTCCCACAGCCCGAAGGCATGCAGGTTAGGCTAACTGGAGACTCTAAATTGCGCATACATATGAGTGTGTGAGTGGATGGTGTGTGTGCCTGGCAACCTGACCCCCCACCCACACACATACACACACACACACTCAACCCTGACCAGGAATAAGTGGGTTAGATAATGGATGGATGAATGGAAAATAATTTCTCATAACTTCTGTCTATTATCCAGACTTCTGGGGATGCGTATGTGTCATTTTTGTTCCTGTGCATTTGTGAATGCGCACAAACCAAAAGCACATTTATGTATGAGGTCCTGCTGGACTGTACATCCATTACATGTGCACATTCCTGCTCAGCAGTGAGATATCCCTACGCTGTCGAATATGACATCCCTGGATTTACTGATCATAGTACAATACAGTCGCGCTGAAAATTTTCCGACTGCTCTTTTTGTAGATCTGGTCCTGAGTGTGCTTCACCTGGGAAGAACAAACATATTATCACCTCAACAGCCAAAAAAAGAACAAGAAAAAACTCAATCTGTTCATTGAGATGAACCCAAGTCAGCAGCTTGGGCTCTGTTGTGGATAGAATTATGTTTTCCTTGTCATGTAAGAGGACACCTTCCATCAAAATGGGCAACAGGCTGTCATGAATAATGAATGGTAGGACTTCCCTCTATTTCAGAAGATATGCTTAAAAAAACCCAATATTACAATATAAATATTCCTGCTTCACAACTGTAGATTTCCATGGAAATCGAATGACATTTAAATAACAGACAGGTTACAGTGGACACAGGCGAATGACCTATAAGAAGGGATGGCAATGTTTTCTGCTTGTTGGATTGGAAAGCCTACAACAAGTTCTGCTACACTGCAAAGAACTGCAGGTCATGTACAGAAGGTCATCAATTTCCATTTAAACACAAGATTATGTGCATACGGCAGACAGGCAGGCTGGTAGATAGTGAGCACAGAGACACTGACCGTTGATATGAGCTTTGATTGTTTGATTTGAGAGATGAAGTGTGCCTCAAATTATTGCTTAAGCTGCTGGAAATAGGGCACCATATCTTAGGCGAATGACATTCATGGATATACATCAGTGTGTGGGGCACCCATCTCCTTACTGCCGAGCAATATTGCAGCATGTCTGTATTACTGTGGTGCATCTTGCTTTGAATTTATATTCGCAGAGCCCATGCAGGACAGCACCGAGTCTTTAAAACTATAAACAAACTCATATATTAAAAGAAATCACTAAAAGCAAGGTCTTCCTTCTCGAAATGCTAAATCCAGAAGCGTAGTGTGTCCTCCTCCTGTCAGTGATTTGTCCCGCCATTGGAGAGCCCATGTGAGATGGTGACGGTTTGATCATCGCAGTCTCTCTGGAGGACAATGGGGTAAATTAACCTCTGACCCCTGCTGTTCCCGCTGCGGTTGAGTTTCCCTTTCACGGCGGCTCTCCCGTGGCTATCGGCTTCTGGGCCTGAATGTGCAGCGCGGCCAGCGGTCCTGTGGGCGCGGGCGAGGAGGAGGACGGCCCTCGCAGCCGGCAATTATGGTATCGCGTCTCTTTTCTCTTTGTGTCCAGGCCTTAGCCGGGGCTGTTTTGTGTTTATTTAAGACATATCTTCGGGGCGAGCTCGTCTGTGAAACGAACCTGGGTTGTAAAAAAAAAAGAAGAAAAAAAAAAGAAAAAGGTTTCTTCCTCCTCTTTTTTTCTCTCTTTCTCCTCGACTGCAACGTGACACCTTTTCAATTTATCAGCCTGTTTATCTAACCGTCTCCGAGGGACTGCTTAATGAGGCTCTTCAGAGGAATTCTGTTGAAGGTTTGACGATGGGAAACGGTTTAGCGAAGTGTTCTCGTGTGATCCGTTCATTTGTGTGAGTTGTCAAATTTAGCGACGGGATTGCGCGGTCATTGTAGAATGTTTGTATATGAAACCCCCCCCCCCCCCCCCCCACACACTTAATGATGCATATTTCAAAATGACACTTTTTTGTCAATCCACTTGAAAATCCTTCCATCTTAGCTAGCGTAGGAATTCAATGAAAATGTGCCCATCTTCCATGAATGCTGTGAGCCAAATGAAATAATCAGGGTTTGTGACAGCAGTGAGAGTGCATCAAAGTTTTGATTTAATCTGCCTATAAAAAGGGGACATTAAGAAAATGTTTTTTTTTTTTTTTGCTTCCAGGGTTGGTAATAATGAAGTTAACAACACGTGAAAAAGACTCTGAACTCAGCACCCTTAGGTATGTTTATATAACGCGGCTCAGTCCTTTCAAGTCCTGGCTGATCAGAGCTCACTGTGGGTATTCTGAATTTTCCCTCCAAAACTGCCTTTGTGTGTGTGTGTGTGTGTGTGTTGGGGGGGTGGAGTTATGGGAAAAGGGTAAACCCATTTGCAAACGGACTTCTCGTAAGTTTTCGGTTTCGCCACGAGGAGAAGAAACTGTTTTTCTGGTGACCTTTAGTTGCTTCAGTGACCCGCGTGTACACAGAGGACCCAGGAAGGGGGAGGCTTCCTCAGTGGACCAGGCTCCTCCTGCGTTAGTTTAACGATGACAGGGCCTCTTTGCCTAATAACATCGCTAACCCGTTAACCTCAGCACCGCTGACATAACCTCCTGACATCCATACACCTTTTATATATTCGACACAGCCAAGGCACATCACATGCTTAAGACATCAGCGATGACCTTGTGACAGAAACGCACACACGTACACACACATGAACACAATAACAGGCACACACACACACACACACACACACACACACACGCACTGCGTGCTATATTTTTGTATGTGGTTCTCTTCACCCTTTCATGACTTGCTTTAATATGATCATGTTGTCACTGTGATAGGTTACCACAAAATTGAAGTTACAAGCATCAGCATCAGTTACATTGCACACATAGCGGCCAATCATGTTTCAGACCAGCACATCCACATAGAAGCCTCACCTGGCTTGCACCTCTGTGTCGGATTTGATCAGAAACAATTTTGTCAGTCTGCTGGTCTGGGCCAGATCTGGACCAAAATAGGTTCGCTATACAAAAACAAATCGGTGTCATGACACTTTGTGACCGATGCAAGAAAAAAATCATAAAATAATAATTTTTTGCTTTCTTTTGTTTTTTGTAGTGTGGAGGTACCGTCTCTGGGAGTGGGACCCATCTGAGTACAGGATTAAGGCATAAAGTTCACCCGTGAGAAATGATAAAGTCTTACTGTTACATGTTGAATTACAGGAAAACCACACATTTGACAAGAAGAGGAACCTTTCAGGTTAAATAACGATTAAAAACTTCCTCCAGCTGAAACAGTTAGTATTGCAGTAAAAAAGAAACAGGATCTTTATAAAGGAGAAGTGAAGATCTTTTATAAAATGTTTAGAAGGCCAAGGATCAAAGAACACTGCAGCTGGATGATCTGGCGAGCAAATCCTCTTCAGAACAGCACGGGGATACACTGCTGGTGGGCAAATCATTTTGTTCCATACCATTGTCTGGGTTGACCGGGTAGGATATGTTTGTTTATAATATTCTCTTTTTACCTTATAAGTGTAATACCTATCCTCCTACTTTGGGCAAAATCTGCCCAGTTTCTGTGGAAGTAGTATGTGAGCAGCATCTTGTCGTGGAGGATTTCTGTGGGTACTGAAAATGAAAATGGGAAACACGAGGAACTTGAGATCGGGAAATTAATTTCACATTAGCGGTTAAGGTGAGACTCTGTGACAGCTTGTCAAGGTGGAGGTGAATGCATCTGGTGAATTTAATTAGATTACATTCCCAGCCCTACTGACAAGGCTGTTCGAAATTCGTACCAATTAATCTGTCATGACAGTTCTGTTATTCTACAATGCTATTGTATCTTATCAGGGCAGCCCTGAAAAAAAGCAAAAAAGATTTTTTGCAGAAAAGCACTCTTTTGTAAAAAAGAAAGTAAAACAATCATACTGAAAACATACACAAATGGTTATCATTTAGGCATCATACAACATCATGGTGGATGTTAAATAAATAAATAAAATTTACCAGGATTTATTTCAAGGAAACACGTTGTGTTTTCCTAAAATAAATAAAGAGCTCAGCTTTCTTAATCTCAAGAGGCAGCATTCAAGGCATTCAGAAATCAAAATGAAAATCCCGCTATCCGCAGCCATTTTACACTCAAAGATCGTGATATTATCAGAGCGGGGGAAAAGCTGCCAAAACCCCAGACACAGCGCGCTGATAAGCAACTCAGAGACATCACTGCAGTCACCGAAAGCGGTTAGACTTCAGCCACCCCAAACAGATCACATGACCAGTTAACTTACCTGTAATTAATTTATCATAAAATGTATTCCATAATAGCCTACATAGGACAGTGGTGTTCTTATTGTGAAATAATTATGCCCATTACCTCAGTCTTTCCCCCTGGGACTTCCCAAGCAGGTGGAATACAATGTCTTTGACTCTGCTATTCTGTGGAGAGACAAATTAAGGCCACCTAAAAAGGTCCTTTGTGCTTGACAGTAGTGTTTGGACCCTGCGTCTTGTGTGTTATGCAGCAACGTTCCTTTCTGTGCTCGTTACTGTGTTGTGGGCAGATTTGGGACATAACACCTTTGTTACAGGTGAATCAAATATGCAGTGCTCACAGTGCTGGAATGAGTGTGGTTCTGCTTCCTCTCCTGATCACATGTTATAGCCAAAATTATCAAAAATAATAACCAAATAGCTCACGGATAAGCGGGACACCTGCCAGATTCAGGATTATCATAACACTGGCTGTGCAAGAGAGTTTTCCTCTGCACTGGCTACACAGTTATCTCATCTTGCTTGCAAAAATGGCAAAAGAACATGTTTTAAGTGACTGCCCAAGTTTTCAACACCGAGGTGTTTGGAAATTCACGCCACAGCACTCTCGCTTGACCCGTTACACTTCCTTCCAGAGCAGACACAATGGGTCACACTGTGCATTGCTTCATTTCGGACAAAATGTGTTCACCACTTCTTTTTTTGTTGTCAGAAATAAGGGAAATATAGGTCAGTTGGGTTGCTGAGAACTCAGAGGATGAGAAGTTGGTGAACAGCTGGGGAACTGTAACTGGACATTTTGAAAACGTGTGTCCTCCCCTGTGGACAACCGCATTACACGTTGACGTGGACCGCAAGTGGCCTCGATTATGACAAAAAAAAAAAAAAAAAAACCACACGAAATAAATTTAATGTGAGCCTACAGCAGTGTGCTTCTAATCCAAGCGTATTTCATACACAGTGTCTGATTTACTCCGACATTTTACAAAGCAGCGTTGCGGGGTGCTCTGCATCTTCTGCTAGTTAATTCAGTCGAGCTCATTCGCTCACGATGTTGACCGTTATTTGATGAACCATAAGGCTGTTCTTGACGAGTAAAATTAATATAAATGTGTTTTTCCATCACTAGCCCCCCCCCCCCCATGATTAACTCAAAACTGCTTCTTTAAAGATGGCTGATGGGTCAGATTGTAGAGTAGATGCAAATGCGTACGAGGAACTATCACTGAAAGTATCGTGTGGTGCTTATGGTGTCATTACAAACATTCAAACTGTGTGTAGCCACTTAGTAACAGTGTTGTATATTTCCCACCTGTGTGTAATCCACATTGACCATTAATAAGGGGAAAGAGGGGAGGGTATTGTTTCAGAGAACTATTAGGATGATATTTTGAATGAACAGTGCACTTCTGGCACATGGTTGCGAGGGTGTTATTCATGCTTTTACCCGTGACTTATACGAAACAAAGGGATTTGCTAATTAGCCAGCGTGACCACATCCTAATTCCTGCTTTGATTTCCAAACATTTAAATGGTTTGCCTAATTCTAACCCTTAATTTATTCCAGTTAAGAATCAGATGTGCCTGTTGGCTCTGGGTCATATGCGTAATGCTTGAAATAAAACACCAAGCCTTGGAAGAAACTGATTAGAAAAACAGTGAAGCATTTGATGCCAGGTATTTCATTACATCTGCTTCATACAAGAAAATAGATAAATAAATCATTTCATTACGATAATATGGTAATTGTTACAATATCGCTACATTGTTGGATATTATTCTTCATTAATGTGAATACAGAATTATAACTTGCAACATAATTGACTTAAATCTTGAAAATCTTTGGAGTGGGACCAAATGTACTCTGTTAGGGTTGAATGAACACTAGACATTTTACTGTGCATATCAGTGTGCTTACTGTCTTATACTGTAGGAAGAGGGGTCCCGCTCTTTCTTCTGTTTAATGGGTGCAGCAGTGCTACCTTACAGTACTTCACTCTTTGTCAACAGGAATTCCCTGCTAGGACACAATCCCCCATAGTTCTGCTCACAAAGTTTCACAACTAGTAATAACACAATTATATCAGACTCTCACGTCATATTTGACCGTGAAACACTGTATGAAGTCATATACAGCTAACAAAAGGGCTAATGGAAGGTAAATTACATAACAGCACTTGGCGTTGTCTGATGCACATAAAAATAATTACTCCATAGGTTAACAGAGCTGGTGTTTACTTAGCTTGTACTTAACTAGCCCTGTCTATAACAGCTGATAACCAAGGCTAATCTTTAACTGTCTTCCATTCAATTCACTAAAAGTCCTTAGAGCACTAGTCCAGCTACACAGCTGACACTGTATTCCTTCCAGATGGTTGGACGGTGCTGCCGAACTCGGTTGTGTGAACTGTACTAAAGCACCCGGGTGCACAAAGCCATGGTTCGTATTTTGTAAATAGTGACGTAGCCTAAAGAACAACAACTCCTGTCAGCTGTGACTGTATTCGCGAGATCAATTAGGGATTTGAGGCTTTGATATTGTAAATATAGTCACAGATAACAGCGCACGTCAGCTGAAATAGTTATAATTCTGCTGCTCTTTTACATTTGGCCGATGAAGAATCCTTATTCACCACCTTGATTTGATCTTGATCAGGTGTAAATTACGGGGGCTCTGAAGTGCAAAACACAAAAACAAAAAGAAAACGCAAAAACAAAAACTTTCGGCCCTGAGGTGCAGATGCAACATACGAAAACAAAAAGGAGTGGTCCTGAGGTGCAGATGCAACATACAAAAACAAAAATGTGCAGCCCCGAAGTGCAAAACACAAATACAAAAAGAAAATGCAAAAACAAAAAGGAGCATTGCATTAAGTCATAGATAAAATATATTTTATGGATGACAATGAACTTTTCCTGCCTTGTTTCAGTGAGTTAGTTTAGCGACTCCTAACCAAAAATGTAGAATTTCCCCCTTGATTACTTGTATTAGGTAATAATAAAAAAAATAGTAAATAGTGCCTAAGCCTAACAAATAAATAAAAACTAATTGCCATTAATTGTAATGTGTTTACCTCTGGAAGCTCTCTCTGAAACAGGAAGTGAATTGTGTGCGCTATGTCTGTTTGTGTTCTCTCACACTGGTGAGGCTCTGCCCTCATGTGGTCACCATGGTGATGCCTTCCACTGCTGCACTGCTTCCACTTCCTGTGGAATGTTGAGAGTGGGGAGGGGCTGTGTGGCGTTTCTGTGCTAATGTAGCTATGTCTGTCACTTTACAATAAACCTCTGATGAGTTATCCTATAACATATCCCCTGCAAAATGTTATAGCCTTGATTTGCTTTCAAAATATTTTTTCTTCTTAAAATGACACTTATTTAATAAGGACAAAGTAGGGACATATATTTTTTGCATGTTCAGCCATTGAGCCATAAATATTATTTACCTGAAGGATAGTCCCTGCCCTTTGAAGGAATTATTTTTGATCAGGATATAGTCCACTGCAAGATATCAATCTCCTTATATATATTTTTGCCCAGTGTCTACATGGCTGACCATTAAAGTTCTTGAATTGCTGTAAAAAATAATATTTCTTACACTGGGATGGTAGTCCGTTCTGCTGTGATTCGGTTGTTTGCATAGTAATGTGTAATGACGTTTCTGGTTAAATAAGGTTTCTTCATTACAGCTGTGTTTGTCTGTGTTTTAATGTGCTCCTGGCAAACATCCCATCCACTCAGCTTCCTCTCATGGCTGCTTTTGTGATCAGAGCTTTATTCACTGTTCCACAGTGCATCAGTCGGCTGGCCCTGTTTCTCCCTGCCCTCTAATCCACCCACATCTGCTGCTTGTGCTGTATGGTAATGTGCTCCACAATAAAGCACAACCGTAAACAAGCACTGCCCTGGGTCCTGGATGCAGGCGTCTCCTCAAAACAGGCCGGTCCCATTTTAAAGACATGTAATCACTGATAAATGTTAACAAAAACATGACCACAGCTTTCAAAGCAGATGAAAAATAGCATATATTTCATTTTTTTTTAAAATATCCAATCCATTTACACATCTGGATATTGCACTGAAGCCATCCAGCATCAGTACACTGCTTAAGCTTACTCCTGCTGCACCCCAACTCGAATCGAACCCGCCCCCTTTCAGTTAAATGTTGAGTGCCCCAACTGTTAAACCAACCAGTCACTAACCTACTTTATCGCCCCAAACTGGCCCCGAACAATGTGATGGTTTATAAATTAGTATTGTTTTGTATTATCCTTGAGCAGGGAGCAGAAGATAATGAGTTATACAGTGTTGTAAACATAGCAGGCTCGCAATAAGCCTTCACTTTAAATGTCCTTGTAAGATGTTTTGGAGATACCATATGCTTGTAATGTGCTACTATTATTCCCTGAATGTATAAAAAGAACTATAATGCACAGTATACATATGGTGTGCGGGTGTGCGTGCTCATACATCCATGTTTTTGCTTTGATGTCATTTTGTAAAACTATAATGTAATGGACTGCGTGCATTAGAGCTAGGGTATCTTAACCTGTAACGATTTATTTAGATTTTTTTACTTTCTTCTCCTGTCTTATATTTCCAAAACTGTACACAAATGAAAAGCATGTCCTTGGCTTTGCCTGCAAGCGTGTCTAATGCTTGGCTATGGCTGTCTTGTCTCTCTTTGAGGCTTGATCCTAGAGGCCTCGTTCAGCATCCACTTCCGGCCTGCAGAGTATCTATGACATGGAAGGTCTGCTTCAGGTGCCCCTTCCTGGTCACCGACACCACGATACCGTTCACCTTTAAGCACACTTTGCAGTGGCTTCCACAGTACATCAATACTATCCACACTAATCAAAAAAATATAAACAGGTTATAGGCAGGTTATTAATATTGCTTGGTATCAACCCGTAGTAGACCTGTAGTCTAAATATTTAATCTGAATCCATAAGGTGTCATATATATATATAGGTAATAAATAATCACCCACACAAACGACAAAGCAATGATTCATGCACCCTGATAAAGTTGTAAAATGGTTGCTGTTTAACTCTTTTTTACAGTTCTGAGCTGATAAGACCTCTGGCTGTACTGTAAGTGAGGGAAATGGCGATAATAAACCAATGGGGGACGTAGTTAACCAGTAACCAGTGCAAACAATGTGGAGCCATCGCGAGCAGACGCACACAAGCACTTTACAATAGGATGCACGAGACAGGAACTCACTCACTCACTCACTCACTCGTGAATTTCCACTGCTACAGAAGGTAAGCAGAACAGAGCTTAAAACTTCAAATTACGTCTAAAATAGTGTAAAACTGACATCTAAAGTAGTATAAAACTGTAGTCATTTTACTCTGCTATTCAGAATAAACCAGAATGTCGGTATGTCATAACCAGAATTATTTCCAAAACAAACTATGTTGAATTCCTGAATGTGAAGAAGGGTCAACATTTACAAGCAAAAATCTAATTAGCTCGTAATAGAGTTAAAAGGTGATCAAAGCCACTGTGTATGGTGTTCTTTAATGCTGCTGCATTCTCCTGTGTCATGGGTTCAGCCAGATATTGTGCGGAGAGACCGACTTTGAGATTTTCGAGATCGCTTTCAAAACACCTGTAGTTGCACAATGTGCTGGAGACTTTTCAAAGGTCTTTAATGAGAAAACTATGTTCCAGGACTCCTTCTGCTAAAATAATACAGATTCCATCAAACTTCACAGATACGACCATTTCTGGCTGTAGCTAAAAGAAAACACTGGAATCTGATTTGGTTTATTTATCGATGGCGGAAAAAAAAGCCCTGAAAAGAATTTTCTTTTTTATTATATGTACTTACGTTTTTACTTTTTATGTTTTAAAGCTTCTGTGTTATATACACTTCATAAGACGTTACATAGCATGTAATATACTGTAGTTCTTTGGACTCTTCCAGGGCTAGTGAGCCTCTGGTTAAGTTCATTTCAAAGTCAGTTTGTGGTAGTGAGGTCACTTTGCAGCTCTTAAGTGACTGAGTAGCCCTGTATGAATTGTTCTGTTTATGGCAAACACTTCAGACCGAGTGCATTCTGGTCTTTGCCTAATCAAATGTACAATGAATATTACAACAGCATAGGCCTAAGAGTTGAGATTAGGCATTACGCCTGGATGTAATAATAAAAGAAAACAGAAAAAATGCAGCTTTCGCCAGGAAATTGAGTCATTAGTCAAATTTGACATTCAGCAAATTTGGCTTTCAGTAACAGCTATCAGGAGTACTCTATTCTTGTTATGCAGGGGTAAACAGGAATGGGAATGCGCTTGATCGGTCGATATCCCTCCTGCCGGTGGCTCTAAGCTCCTTTCTTCACCGTTGACAGCAGGAGATACCGGAGCAGCGATGGACCCGGATGAGCTGAAGGTTCAGCGCCTCAACGTTCTGCTGCTGGGGGGGCCGCAGTCCGGCAAAAGTTCCACGGGGAACGCTCTCCTGGGAAGCGTGGACTTCCCGAGCCGGCTGTGTCCGGGCGCGGTGACCCGGGAATGCCGGCTCGGCCGCAGGGCGTTCCCGGCGTTCCTGCGGCGGCAGGGTTCGGAGGTCACCCTGCAGCTCCGGGTCCTGGACACCCCGGCCTACCCCAGCCCCGGCCTGAGCTCGGAGCAGGCGAGGGAGAGGATTGTGGGAAACGTGGAGCGCGCGCTGGACCCGGGGCCGCACGCCGTGGCGCTGGTCCGGAGGGCCGACGTTCCGTTCGGTGAGGAGGACGCTCGGCTGGTTCAGCTGGCCCAGGTGAGGAGACGTTCTCCGAGTCGAGTCAGCTTATGCTCCAACAGAAACAGACCCGGGACTCTGTTTCTCCAAAACGGTCAGACACTTCAAGGAGAGTTCAGTGCTCGTGTTCAGGGTCGTTGAGAGATCATTTACAGTACGTGTTATACTTCTTTCTTACAAAACATCCAAAATTAAATTAGGTACCTAAATATACAGTTCCACAACCTGTTGGGCACAGTAAGAAAAGCTGCTTTTACATGAATTTATGGACAGGGTTGATTGGTTTTGTTAATCTGAACATTAATCCAGAATTCAAAAATAGAATAAAATGAAAAAAGAATTTTGTAAAAGACAATTTGATCAAGAACTTAAAGTTTTTTTTTAAATATTGGCGTTTCATAAACATAAAGAGGAAAGAAAAAGTTGTGAAAGAACACACTGACATTGCATTTGTGGGTCTCGTAAACATTGAAAAATGAATTTTTTACTTTGCACTCTTGAATTGAAAAAAAAAACATTTAAAAAAACTATTTCCATGTGGTATAGCAAAAATTCCATCACACTTCTGGAAAATCTAAGAAATGGAAGCACACCTGCATTTCGTGAGTGTATGCAGATTTACCTTGATTGAACTGTAATACAGTACCTGTTGAAAGACAAGACCATCAATATCTTGCTAGGAGACAAGTGATCTTCCATGTTTTTTTCCCCCCTTGAGGGATACCTGTGACAAACCCATCAATCGTGTTGCCTCAGATGTCAACAGCACTGAGGTCACATCGGTTTAAGGGTTTTCAATATGGAGAAATATGAAAGTCAGAGTCATGCCAGATCCACAGATCCACGCAGGGCTGTATACGTGGAGTGGCTTCAAACGGACACATCTGTCTGCTGAATATAAAATGGCTGCCATCGCAGTATCACGGGGGAATCTCAGAACTTTGCTAACTGCAGCTGTTTATGTGGGATCAGGTGTATTAATATTAATATTGCCAACGGAAAGGTATACTAAGGTAACGTGGTTATAAAAGCATCAATGTTATATCCATGCTGCTCTGTCTTATTGAATACCTGATGCTATTATATAAGCAGCGTGCTGACACAGCACACAAAAAGGAAATACAGACAACATTTTAAGGCAGACATCCATTGCTGTTCATTAAGGCACAATTTAACACTGAAGGCAACATGTGTGCAGCCAAGCCAACTAGCCATCCAATTATCAATCTATCAAATTAAAATGTGACTAAAATATATTACTTTTATTAGATATGTCAGGAAAGGTGTGTGTGTGTGCTTGCTTGTGTGTGTGTGTGTATGCACACGTGAGTTTGATTCAGGTTTCTTAACTATCAAACCTCGTGCATTTAGAAGTCCACTGAACAGCATCTTGGACGCAGCAACATGTCTGAATGCTGTGTCCTCCTCCATGTGGAACTCATTTTCAGTGAAATGCCAGAGTAGTCTGGCTCAGGCCTACCATAGATGGAATAGTTATTACGGACATTTCGGCAGTGTGAAATTAATATTTAGAAATAATTGCTCAACAGAATTGGACCTGAAAGGCATGACTGATGTTTCATGGGGATTCGTTGCTGGTCTCTTATCCATTCGCTCTATGATTTTTTTTATGTCCAAAACATTTAACACAGATATAGGTTACCCGCGATTTGCCTCCTCGTTCCAAGACTCAGAAGGATGTTCCCCTTCATGTAGCAATTCCCTTAAGTTTTCTTTCTTTGAACAAACTATGTAGCCTCCCTTTCAAACACAATTATCTTGAGCTTCTCGGCTCAATCGAGAGCAGTTTAAAAATTGGATTGTGGTCCTCGGTTATGGCTGACAGCAGGACTACTGAAATGTAAGACCCTGAAAGTCCAAAATTGACGATGTTTATGGTTTTATGGTTATAATGCACTGCTATTTCAGTCTAATATAGCGGAGTATTACAGAGTCAGTGGCCATTTATAAAATGTGTGTGTGTCTGTGTGTGTGTGTGTGTGTGTGTGCATTTGTGTGTGTGTGTGTGTGTTGTGTGTGCGTTTACGGGTGGGTGCATGTGCACGTGTGGGCATGCATGTGTGCACGTGCATATGTGCGTGCATTTGTGTGTGTGTGTGTGTGTGTGTGTGCACGTGCATTTGTGTGTGTGTGTGTGTGCGCATGCATTTGTGTGCGTGTGTGTGTGCGCGTGCATTTGTGTGTGTGTGTGTGTGCGCGTGCATTTGTGTGTGTGTGTGTGTGTGTGTGCGCACTCTGCACAGGACTTGCTGGGCCCAGCCTGGAGGAGCCACACCCTGCTCGTACTCAGCCATTCGGACAGCTTGCACCGGGCGGGGATGAGAGGGGAGGAGTATCTCAAACAGGCCCCAGAGGCCCTCCAGGCCCTGCTGGAGTCTTTGGGACACAGGCACCACTTCCTGGACAACTCTGCAGCCTGGCTGCAGACCGAGGGGCGCCCCCTGCTGGACAAGCTGCTTGCAATTGCTCGGCACAACAAATACCAAGCACTTCAGCTTCGATAGGTCGGACTGGAGCGTATGTTATAGGAGCGCTGGAGTGTATCTTCGTATGGGGGGAGGCTGGGTCTGTTGAGTGGGGGGGGGGGGGGGGCGCTGGGGCTGGGGATGGGATTAATGTGCTCTGTACATTGTTCCTTCTGCAGAGAATCAATTCTGCATTTCCAGTTAAATCTACCCCATCTGCTAATGATTCCCAGTGTCCTCAACTGGTATGTAACCAATTAATATGCAACTGACAGGTCCCTGATAGAAATGTGAAAGTGAAAATAATGTAAATAATAAGGATAAAGTATGTGCTCTAGCCAATGTGTCACAAAAAACAAAAACATTTCAATATGAACGATCCTACTGCAATGCACACACTCTGTGCATCTGTGCAACAGTTATGAAATTATGTCTGTGCACCAGACTATAGATATTAAAATGATTAAAACAATAAGTAAACATTCATCAACGTTGGGCACAATTTAAATTTATACGTTAATGTATACATTAAGGTTAGAAGAAAAAAATTAACGACTTTGAAGTTCTAGCAGTTTGGACGACATTGACACATTGAACTTTAATTAAGAGCATGTGCTCAAGCATCTTCATTGACCTAATCGCAAGTCAAAGTGCGCACAATTCAAATTCTTCATTATTAATGACGGGAAATCAAGGGACAAAAGCTGTCTACACTCTGGTCATGTGACTATATTAACGGTACTTCAAGATGGTCTCTTTAAGGGTGTAATAAATTCAAAGACAATGAGATGATAAGACTAATGATTAATTACTGATTACTGAGGGATGACATTTTTTGGAAAGAAGAAGTCATTTATATTCCTTGTCAAAATCCCATTTATTGAAAAATACTTTCCTGGAAACACGAAGGAGTTGATTATAGTTTTTTTTTTTTCGTTTTTTTTTTTGCATATTTGCACAGTTAAATTAGAATGCGAACAGCCACATGAACTTCCCCAAAACAAGCAAGCTTGCCAAACAAATGACAAAGGACCCAGCATGGACAGCGCAGCATGAAACATCAGAGTAGCAGATGCTCTGATATGGTCCGTTTCGATAGAGACGTTCTGTACCATGGAGTAAAAAAAAGGTCAAAATAATAACTTTGTCACTCACTTTAAAATAACAGCTGTTCATAACTTTTATTGAGGGTTCATTGCATTCTGTCATTGTCAATAGGGTTATAGCAGGATATGGAATTTTCATCTTTGTTTATCCACTGAAACATTTTTTTTTTCTTCAGCGCAGAGCTCTGTTTTATGCTCAGCTTTTATGATGTTCTTATGATGCATTGTTAAGTGCATCTTGGGAAGGGTTGCTTCACCTCAAGGCAAGAAAAGGTGTACAAATTGATTCTGAAATGTCAACGAGACAAACAATAAAGCGTATAAGGCAAGCTAGATACATCTAGCAGTGCATCTAAAATGCAAAAAGAAAAAACATTATTAAAGACAAGCAAACACAGTGTAACTGAGTGAAGAAAGCACAGTGCTAAAAATGTAATTTTATTTTGACCATCATTTTGAGCAACAAATACATGGAAAGATTTCTGGCGTAAATCTTTATAACTGCTATAATACATCCATCCACATGATGACATTGTATTATTAAAATAAAGGACCAATCAAATGTAACCCTGTAAAAGGTGACAGAAATGGAAATAACGCCTAAACACTATCAAGGGGAAAAAACATTTATATTTATTGGCATCAGTTGGTTCGAACTACAGTATTGGCGGTCTTTCAGTTTTGACAATTTTTTTGAGTGCAGGGTTAGTTTTTGGAAACCGCTGAAATATGAGTTATGTGTCTTATGAGAACTCTTATGATGATCTTGGAGCCGTGTTGGTTTTGGGAAACGTAGTCCAGGCTGAACGCAGATGATTGTGATGATTTTATGCTGATTCTGGGAAACGTAGCCCAGGCTAAACGCAGATGATTGTGATGATTTTACTTGATCCCGCAGTGGCTCATGGTCTGGGACTTGCAGAGGCCTTTGCCCCGCACTTCGAACGCGGCCCCCTGGTAGGTGGCGACGCACTTTCCGTCGGTGCGTAGGTCCGCCTGCACCCGCTCCCACACCCTCTGCTTGGGATTCAGCTCCTTGTCCGGCTCTCCTGTAAAAGAAGGACAATAGCCATGAATAAAGAGCTCAGGTACCTTTAATCCGCAGAGACTACATTAACCAGAAACACTCTACAGGAAAATGCTACATTGCTAACGGTCTCATTCACATTCCAGGGTTATGGGGCTTTTTTCTTGAACAGCTCAAAACTGTGTGAACTCATCGGGTCCATAGATGGCAGTTATTACCCTATAAAATGTTCAGTGTTACTTCAACTCAGACAGTTTTAATTCTGCTCTTGAGAGACAACATTTGGTCCAAACTGCAGAGAAGCCATGGCTGGTACGCCACCCACCAGGGAAGCTCTGGAAAGTGACCCTGTCACCGGGCATAGCACCGCTGGGGGGGTCCAGGATCTCCACCCTCTGCTGGGACGTGGCACACATCACCATGGCCTGGGACAGCACCCCCCGCATCTTGGAGGGCCTCAGGTTGCACAGGAGCACCACCATCCGGTTCTGCAGCTTTGCGATTAAGAGGAAATGCACTTGTTTATTTTTACTCGTTTATTTATTTTATTTACATTGTACATTAAGGGGATCCCCTCTTGTGCAAAAAAGTCCAGAGGTAGAAGTTGTCAGTTGCTTTTTAAAAAACTTTTTTTTCCCAAACTTGTGTGTTTTGTGGACATGCAAGTTAAACTAGACATTATGATACATACGATGCATGGGCGACAGTGAAGAATAATGGGTAAGGAGTTGTCCCAAAGGTCACAGGTTCGATTCTCAGGTAAGACACTGTCATTGCACCCTAAAGCAAGGTACTTAACCGGCATTGCTTCAATAGACATCCAGCTGTGTAAATGGATGCAATGTAAGTGCTGCGTAAAATGTTGTGTCACTCTGGATAAGGGCATCTGCATTGGTCCATTGCATCCATCTAATGCAATGGACCAATTTCAGCCATTTTCAGTGCTCTGGACATATGGCTGAAATGTTGTTGCTGCATCCTGTCAAGCAATTAGAAATCAGAGCTTCAAAGACAGGTCAATAACAGTGGATATTCCTTGAGAGGAAGAGGGTGATGAAACCGACTGCAGACACATTTCTGCCCTTCCTGAACGGAATTAATTGCACGTGTGGTGATGAATTCCCGCCCTTTGTGTTTTTGTGGAAATAAAACCGCAATAACAAATGAGATTTAATTGAAAGGATTTGTTGTGTTCCATCTGAAGTCGTGTTTGGTGGAGGCCCAATTACATTTAACGCCAAGAAGAACTCTCTGGGATGTGCATCACACAGGCACTCCTTCACCGCTCACAAATGGTCCTTACGCCCAAAACATCTGAGCATCAGATCTACAGACCCAAAGGAGCGACGGCGTTTCAGGCACAAACAGTGCTCACGATGGCAGGGACCCTGTATTTTTTCAAGCTTTCGTAAATATGCATCTATTTCTCTGATAAAATGAAATAAAGAAAAAACCAACCTTCTTTGTATTGCAATCAACCCACAGAGGAGTTTGGCAAGGAGTGATTTTGTTTTCATCACTTAAACGCCCAGCTGTGCTGACTATAAGTTTCCCACACTGTAAATGTATCACACATTTTACTATTATAAACACACATTTAACTTTCAACCGGTCGTTGAAAACACAACAAGACAACCCAAGCTTAATCTAAACATGAACAAACTCATCAGCTTTAGACTTAGTCAGCCTCCTTAATTTCTCAGGCCTTGCTTGTTGCCATCCATATGAACAGGTGGCGCAGGATGAGGTTATATATAAATTGGGGAAGCACATGATGCTGGCAGTATCCATGTTGTGATAACGGGTGATACTCCATGTTTAGCCTGAGAGACTTGGTCTGGTGCAGAACAAAAATATAAGCTCAGCGATTTTCAGCTGCCCCAAATCCCCTGATTTACCCTTCATATATGCTTAGATTTTGCGGTCCAACATAATAATAATAATAATAATAATAATAATAATAATAATAATAATAAATAATAATAATAATAAAGCCTAGAATGCAATCTGGCTGTTTATTTCTTCAAATGGAACTTCAGAATAAATGATTCACATTAAATAAATAATGATATTATTAGTTTTTAGATTACTGTTTGATGTCTGTAACTCTAGATTTCAGGGATTTAATCTGAGACAAAATTTTAAAACCTAACATATATGGTTATAGACATAAAATTGCTTTTTCAAAGGGGTAATGACAAGCATTGGCCCTGTTTGCTGTGTTTATTGCCAACATGGCATGATGGCATAGTTACTCTGAATAATGTAACAAAAACAAAATAAAACACAAAAAGGGACATCTGATTTAAATATTTAATTTTTTCCACTTTAAGTAAAGGGCTGATTTTTGGCCGTTTTCTAATGAAAATGAAGCCGTAAACCATTCCTAAGAGGAGCCATGTAATGCGTCAAACCTTGCGGTCGAAAGGTCTTTTGGCCAACGATAAAAGAAGTCAATCTGAATCATTAGGTTCTAATTCAACTGACAATCCCTTGATGTGTTTTTCATATCCAAAACATTTGTAACAGGCCTGAAAGCAGTGGAGTGCCTGTTACCCAATATGATGCTAAGAGGAAAAAATAATAAAGATTCCATGAACAGTAATATTACATTTAATTACAGGCATTTAGCAGATGCTCTTATCCACAGCGACTTACACAACTTTTTTCACAACACATTTACATTGCATCTAATTATACAGCTGGATTCATACTGAAGTAATGCAGGTTAAGTGCCTTGCTCAAGGGACAACAGCAGTACTGGGGAATCTAACCTGCAACCTTTTTTTCAAGACCAACCCCTGAACCATTATACTGCACTGCCACCCCACATCATGGCTGAGTGGAAATTCCCCAAAGTGAAATGTTAGGCCATGTTCTCTGAGTCGTGTATGGCATGTCCAGTGCCCACGTTTGGGGTACAGTACCTGCTCCAGAGGGGTGTCCTTCACAAGGCCGCTGACCACCGTCCTGTACGCGGCCTCCCCCACGTCCACCTCCTCCACGAACAGCGAGTCGGCGTCCGGGTGCTTCTGGGCCGTTACGATCCGCCCCACCCGGAGGTCCAGCCGAGACACGTCCACCTTCGGCTCCTGGTCTAGAGCCGCCGAGTCCAGCCTCCTCTCCCTCCTCTCTCCTGCACAGAGAAACGTCCAGTGTTCAGTCAACTCCAGCAGTGTTATTTCAACTCTTAACAGGGTTAATTCAAGTTTTAACTGTGTTATTTCAACTCTTAGAAGATAACATTTGGTCCCTCATTTCACACACAAAAAAAAACAGCTCAGTGATATTGCAGTGATAATCCAGGCCCTCAACTTGGAAATCAAGCACGCCTTGTTTTCACCCTGGGGTTGGCTAATATGGTCTCTTCAGAACAGCCTACCATTAAGCAGCATCTGTCTTACAGCATTACCCTCTTTTATTTCAGCTGAACATATTTGCACGTATACTGATGCCCAGAAGCCATTGAGATGCCAGCATTTAATATCTGCTTTTGGCCACCTTTACCTGAGATGACATTAGATCACAATGCATCACAGAGGATTTGCCTTTAGAGTAATTTCACGATTACACAGTAAAATGTTCAACTCTTACAGTGTACATATAGTCCCTAGTGGGCTCACATGCACCATGTAAGGGTAGAATTAACACTTGATATTTTACTATGTGTAGTTTAGAGCAAAACTCCATGTTGTTTCAATATATGGCCACGTGCACGACCACATTTCATTTTATAATGTGAAAATAGAAGCATAAAGTATAAATAGACTGGATTTAGTGCATCTGCCAAAGCAATAACTAGAGTAAACCATCTCTCGAAGCATGAGACAGAAAATTTTCCGTACGACGCGTGTACTTGAGTACACCAGCATGTAGAAACATCTGTCACGCAACCAAGCGAGAGAAACCCCCTCTTTGCCAAGCGATGGATGAGCGTGGCATATTTCGATATGGTTAGGGTACAGTATGGAAACAGCAAAAAAGGATCTACCAGCTTTGTGAAAACAAATTATAAATAGCCTATTCCTGTGGAAGAACAGAGCCTGTTATCAGAAATCTGTGCTTATGAACTGGCTGAATTATAAGCTACAACCCCCTTGCCCCTAAAATGAGATCTTCATAAAACGGATTTCAATGATAATAGTCCAAAAAAGCTGCAGGTTTTTATTTTAATTACGTACAGTGAATTCTTTTTAAAATATGATAGATGACAAGTGTATTTTAGAGTACAGCATATCATCTGGGTCAATAATCAATGTTAATCATTTTTTAAATAATGCTTCACATTCATGGGAAAACATTGGATAACCATACAGTGCGTTAATTGTTATTTCAGGTTCATAGATCAGATTAAAAATGGCAGTGAAAATTGTAAGTGAAATAACTTTGGTCTGAAACCAATTTTTTTTTAAATGGACAGTCAATGATGGAATAATGATGGTGTCTCATGTTCTCGTGTGAAGGTCATTTTAAAATACTTTTCACTAATGCAAAAACCACGATTGAATGGAATTCATATCAAATCAAATTTCTGGTCAAGCAGTAATTTTAAAAACAGAAAGTTGTGATGAAATTTGATATAAGCAAAACTAAAAAAAAAAAAGCTTTTGGGACTCATTCTACAGTATCACCCACAAAAGAATTCCAGTGATGCAATATTAGAATATGAGACTCAAAATGAGAGACCTTGGCATGCAATTTAAAAGGAGGAAAGATAGTTAACTTTTGAATCTGTAGGCTTAAAAAAGAATGCAATTTGATTAAATTCAAGCCTTTTCCTTTCAGATTTGCTGCCACAAGCAAGAAACTCATTGATTCCCTCTCCTGGAAATAAACTGAGAATGTATCAAATCAATAGATTGACCAGCCACATCCACACCGGAATGCAAATGGCAACGTAGACACCCTACGTTGCCATTTGCATTCCGGTGTGGATGTGGCTGGTCAATCTATTGATTTGATAAATATCTCAGCCAACAGTGCGTTCCCTCTAAGATTTGTCAGCACAACTGTACATCCTTTGTGCCTCAAGACCTTGGTCCTCATTGGGCCAATCAGGGTTAAGGGGCGTGGCCATGGTCATGGTGAGCGGCTGTCATTCCTTTGGCATGTTCAGAAAAAGATACCAGTCACAAGGGGGAAGAAGAATTGTATGGGAGGAATTAAGAGAGGCGTTCACAAGGCCTGGGAGTGGACACGAAAATGGGCCAACAACCTAATGACTGTTTGTCATGAGTTTTCAGGCACAAACCTTTAGATTTACCTGGATGGCTTCACTGAGAAAATGTGGCTATTAGCCTTTCTTTGTGAATTAACATCTACACCTGAGGTAATATTTTTTTCATTTGGCTTTGGAGTTATTTCACTGATGAAGACTAATACACTTGAAACATCTGAATGCTTAGCCTGATCCTTTTTACCCGCCAACCCTTTGAGGAGTGAGATCACAAATATGTGATTAGAATACTCTGCCTGTAGTGATTGTTACATCGGCATTAAAAACTGAACATTCTAATGCTGATGATGTAACAGTCACTACTGGCGGGCGAAAGCGATGGAGTTCTAGAACGTTAACCTAGAATTCCAAATGAAAACACGTTCTAATCAAAGGGTGAAAAGTACAGGACTCTTTGACTGTTAGAACAGTTTGCCCACATTTACCCTTCCTTTCTGCTCTCCTCCGTCTTCCCTCGTTCTTCTGCGGGTTCTTGTCCACGGCGGAGGGGGTGGAGCTAGCGGGCCCAGCCTGGGCCGTCGGGGTACCACACTCCGGAGCGGTGGATTTGGGGGTGTTCTGGGTAGGGGTTGCTTGTCGTGCTGAAGAGGTGAGACAGAGGACAGGGGTTTGACAAGCAGTTATGGTAAAAGTGTGATTTCCTTTGGTTTAGTAATACAGTTTAATGGACTTACAGGTAGCAGGAAAATTGACTGTGGGAAACACACATTCGTGGAAAGCTGGAAAAACATATTTTGTTTTTACGCCCCAGGCATGAACTGATTGCCCCTGGAATGGAAATAGGTTCATAAGAACACGCACACGCACGCACACACACACACACGCACACAAAAGTGCGTTGTGTTTTCCAGAATTGTCACCTTACAAGCCAACATTCTCAAAAGAAGACTTTATGGGTTTCAGAATCATTATTCAAGTTCATGATCACACAAGATATGAAACACAGTTCCAATCAGTGGGATGCATTCATGATATGAATACTTTGATGTTAAAATGACATATCTGAGAAAACTACAAATTGACGAAATATAGCCTTCAACTTCAAAACAGCCTTAAGTGCAGTACATTGCACACAGTAAAAAAAAAATAAATAAATAAAAACCACAGCTGAGGAAATTTGATTTAAATATTTCCTGTGAAAACAAAGCACAAAGCCCCTTTGTTTTGTTTTGTTTGGTGCTGTTTCTTTCTGAATATCAGGAGGGAAAAAATTATCTCAAGTTCAAAGCCCAAAACATTTCACAGTTTACCGAACAAAGAAAGATTTCCACAAAATTATTTTCCCCTTTTCACCCACCTCACAATTTGAAACTTCAGTATTGAGGAATATGGCAATTTCCCAGGCAAACAACACAGATTTAGTGTGACAGCAGTGTAGCTGATATCACATTTAATTCATGCATGCTTAAAACTGTAAATAAATAAATAAATAAATAAAAAATAAATAATACATATTAGGAGCCTCTGACAATGTCCTGTTTAGATTGAACAAAACAGTAAGAAATATGAAAAATAAAATATATTTATGTGGTGGCTGCACTGTTTAAGTATGCCAAATGAATAAAATGAAGCACATGCAGTTTCGTTTATTGGTTAGTTTGAATTATCAACCTCTAGCGAACAATTTAACTGCTCTCAAATTAACAACTGAGTTTTTTAAAACAGAAATAGTCTTGAAGAATTAAATACAGTTTTAGACAGTATTCCAGAATCTGTAAAATCTAAATGTGTGTCCGGGCTTCCTAAGAGATTGTTACTGTTTCTCACATTCTCAGCTTTTGTGTTTTTAAAGAAAAATACATTATCTGGCCACTGAATTTAAACTGATAATTTAGTTTAATTAAGTAATTATCATAGCTGACTGTATATATACAGTATACTAGAGCAGACATGACAACCATTAACATAGAAGTAAACCAGTTACCAATGTTATTACCACCTTTACTGAGTGTCCTACATTTCAGAAAATAATTGTTTCAACAACCAGAGTACAAGAAAATGTGTTGAAAATTGCTCAGGGAAAATTGTGAAAATATCTCACGTATTGCAAGCAACATTATTGTAAACAACCCTATGCGCTTGTTATGACATTGAAGCCAAATTATATTTGATTAGATAATGTGATAATTTATTGCATATTTTGCATTGACAGAGCCGTCCTCCCTCAGTATACACAATGCTGCACATGAGTCACATGAAGTCACTGACACCTCCTGTAAAACTCCTGTAAAACTAAACAAACAGACCGACACTGAGAGTGGACCAGGATGTGACATCACCTGTTCTCCTCTTTTGCTTCTCCTGCAGTACTTTTTTAAGATCCTCGATGTCCTTTTTCAGTTTGGCGTTTTCCACCAGCAGTTTCTTCTCCTCTCGGACTGAGGCCTGTAGCACTTTGTGTGAGAAACTTTAATCATCACCACGCTTTAATTACACGCTACAAGACTGCATCGCTATAATCATCACCATGCTTTAATTACACTCTACACAACTGTGTTGCTGTGATCTTGCTCAAGCTGTGGTCTTCCTCCCTGCTCCTGGAGTGTTGTATAGCCATCTGGTTTCTATGCTGCGATCTGGCACTTAATCGATCAACTCAAGCAGTCGAATACACCATTAACCCAACACATCTGGATTCTTGGGTCTGAAATGGTGGCTGATTTTTAAGAATAAAACAAAAACAGGAGGCTCTTGTGGCTCTCCAGAATCAGGGTTGAGGACCATGGTTGTAAAGCCTCTTCACCGGTTTACCTGACTCTCATAAACAGATACATGGGCTTAGTATCTCCAGAGCTTGTTAGGAAACATGCTGATGTTGAATTTGAGTGGATGGTCTTACTTGCTTTCTCTTTCAGCAGCTGCACCTGCTGTTTGAAGTATTCCATTATCTGATCCGATTCGCCTGTCTTTTGGTCCATTTTAGTCAGAGGTGGAGTGCGGCCTGACATGATAGAGGGAGCCAGGAACCTGAAACACACACACACATACATGCGCATGCACACACACACATAAACACAGAGAGAGAGTAGGTAAATAAGTTTGACTGAAATATTACGCAAAAACACCAAAACCCTAATTCATGTAGGTACAGGATATCCTGTAAAAGGGCTGCAATTACAATGCATCTTCTCCCATTCAGACAACTACTTCCTGTTCTTCACATTTTACAATGAATATTTCAGTACAGCGGTGTCTGATCTCATCCAAAAGGAACCGGTGTGGGTGCAGGTTTTTGTTTTAGCCACCTAGTTCTACATATCAAGGTTGATTGAAGATCATCATTTGTTAATTAGCTGAATATTGTGTGGTAATTCTGGGCTAATACAAAACCCTGCACATTATTATTATTAGTAGTATTAATTTTTTCATCAGCTGCTCTAATTTTGTAGCTGTGAACTTAAGAACCGAGATCTCATTCGAACTCTTTCAGGATCTTTAAAAAACAAAAACGTCCATGCTGGCTTTCCAAGTGATCTGCTTAGCTGTGGCCAGCTGTCTTTGGCCTCTTGCTGACTGTGAATTTGTTCTGGCCTTCAAACTCTTCATTTTCCCACATGCTGTATTTTTCTGAAATACTGCAAAGACATGCCCCATATCAATATCACTCACTTCATCAGCACCTCAATGTAGGCAGCTGTGTGTGTGTGAGTGTGTGTATGTGTGGGTGAGAGAGTGTGTGTGTGTGTATACACTGCTGCCCCCATCATTGATTTTGTGCTATTCAGGCCTCAAACAGTTTTTTTTTTCTTTTCTTTTTATCCTCGTATTGTTTTTTTCAGGTCTGACGTTGACATTTTGAACTTGGCAAGAGCTTTTTTATTTTTATTGACAAAGGAAGAAAATAATTATTTTTTATTGGGTGGAGTTTGAAAAAAAAAACAACAACTAACATTTAGCATGGGGTGGTGCTGAAAAACAATGACTGGCACTGCATGAAAACAAGGCTCAGATGAGATCACTGGAAACATCAAAATAGCTGGAGTTGATAATATTCTAGATCAAAGCATCTTGGCTTTAAACTTTGTTTTTTTTTTATTTAAAAAAAGTCAAACTCAAATCAATTTAATCAGGCTTGTGGGTTGAAAATAAGTACGCACACGTAAGAGTTTTGTGCTCCTTTGCATAATGGTGAAGAAACGAATGGGCCTGCAGTTCACACCAACAGCAACTCGCACTCTGAGTCTGCCTGTGGATCCCCGCCACACCAGCCGCCGCTCCTCCGTAAATATCACACCCGCGCGTTCAGCGGCTCAACAGGGGACTTCCTGTCAAAATAATGTCTGACAGGAGTTCGTTTGATATGATTCCGTGAAATATATGCGCGGCATAAAATCGGCTCTTGGGTCCCAGGCAAAGCAGGAATGAGCCAAAGCTTAAGAGCCCGCTCCCGGCCAAGACAATGCCACGCTTTTATTAGCTCCCTGAGGAGCGATGCAGGCCAGCGGCCCTCTCTGCCTCGCGGCTCAACATCTCTTTCTCCTTTAGTGAGAAAGACCTGATGCGTATCGCTGCATCGCACCAATACGTAGATAGGATTTTCCATTTTCAGCTACATGGCACACTGTGGACCATGACATGTACTCTTCTAAAGTCCCTGGCTATGTGATTGTATATGTTAGTTTGTCTTTCCATCAACAAGTCAATCAAAGGCTTAATTCACATGCATAGACTGCTTAATTGGAAATTTGGTAGTGTGTTGATTTATGTGTTGATATTATAATATATTACACAAGGGTGAAATATATGCATCAGTAAATCTAAATTCAAAAAAGTAAGATGTTTACAGTATATTTTAGTATATTCCTTTTTTCCATCAGGGTTGGCCTAATCTATATGTTGCCATTCAGTGTTGTAGAAACACTAATCCATCAAGCACTGTCTAAAATGAGTTATCCATGCCATTGGGCCTTCAAAGAGGATGACCTGTGGTGTCCCAGACATTAAGCCCTGATCCAGTAACTAAGTAAATGTCATCGTTTCATGGATTATTGTTGTGGCGCACTTAAGGGAACACACCGAAGCCCTATAAAATATCACAACAAAAAGGAAAACAGCATTAACCAGGATGTACCAGGAACGGCAATTAGCTCTGGTTCTGCTCAAAAACAGGCTCTGCTCTTTTGGTTTATCTGCTAAAGTTAGAGACAGGGCCATTGAGAATGGCGTCCAACAGACAGATAGCAGCTGCCACAAAAAAACTCCCTCTCCCCCCTCATCAACAGCAACATGTGACAGACTATAAATACACCACTCTCAAATGTCCAAAGCTCTTTCTGCCTGGCGTAGAAGCCTCAACAACAACAGCAAAAAACACAGCCAATACCTTCGTAATGTACATTCAACTGGCAAAAGCAGCAGGAAATCCAAAACCCTTGGTGTAAACCTACTGTAGGAGGATATAAACATGAACTGAATGTAGGGTTCCTCAGCCTGACAGGATAACGGCTGATCTGTGATTTGAGAGAGAAGATTCAGCAGGACCTGCTCAGTCGCTGGCGGTGCAGAGGACTGCAGGTATGGAACTCACCTGTCTGCGGAGGTATAAGCTGGGCGAGGGAGCTCCACCAGGCTGGAAGGCAGCGGGAAGACTGAGGCTGGTCCCATGCTCGTGCTGGCTGTCCACTCGCTCCGCTCGCATTGCTGGAATTCCTGCACCCTGAGCCTGGTGGCACACGTGCTCTCGTGGACCTACACTCCATCCCCAACTTCCTGAATTCCACCCCCACTCCCTGCACTCCATCCCCAACTTCCTGAATTCCATCCCCACTTCCTGCATTCCATCCCCACTTGCTGCTTCCCAGGGCCTGTGTCCACCAATGAACCGGAAGTCAGAAACCCAAAGTCAGACATTTTCTCACATCACAAACCCTGTCTGCACTGTGGAGCGAATCATATTTTTCGCCAATATCTCTTACGTTTGATAAGTCTTTCTGAAATAAAATAGTTATTACCTTAAATGGGTATAATTCCCTATGTCTGTTTAATATTGTCTTAAACCACTGGCAACCTTAAAAGGCATGGCCTATTGAGCATGTAGTCTCAGTTTTCTGTCATGTATACAATCATAATGGGGATATTGCAGTGATTATATCAACATTCACTGTGCAAATGGTTCATGAATTTTTCTATTCTCTTTTAAAAAGTATTCCTGCTGAGCTCCAGTCAACAGCAATCCAAGAAACAACTTTTCCGATACAACCCAAGCATGCAACAGATTTGTAAAACAATAGACACAGAAACCGCAGCTGACCTCTGTGGATAAAGTAAACAGTCATGCCCGTCTCCTGAAGTGAGATGGATACAGGAAGGGAAATGACAGAACTGCTTTTCTTTTCCTAATGTCAAATTATCCAATCTGTCCCACACTGGGGGAGCAGGACAATGGTGCAAAGAAAGAAAAAAATTGCCATATCTCACAACAAGCTACAAAACAAAAGAAGAAAAGACAAGAAAAAATATACAGAAACAAATAAAGAAGATAAAAATGAAAGAATGGTGAAAAAAATCACCCAGAGGAGTTTTAATAAATTGATCCATTGTGTCTGGTTTTCCGAAACATGAAAATGTTTTGTGTTTCCACTTTGTGGTCATAATAATTATGCATAAGTTCTCATTCCTATTTACTGCCTCAAGTTCTGCAGACAAGGACACTTAAAATGAGCAGGCGAGTACTTTACCTATAGTTTACCAATTCGATCTGTTGTAATATTGAGTCATGCCATTGTAACCTTTCATTCCATTGTATATGAGATGAGTTGCACACAGTCCTGGGAACCCCTCGGGCTGATATCTGTTTCCAGCAAAACCCCACCCGGACTCTGGGTCTGTTTAACATCCTGAGACGCAATAATAGTGGGGTGGCCTTTGGTTACATTGTAAAATATGCCACATAGCCAGTGATAACAGCTTCAGTTTTAATCCAAATAAAAAGAGTTCATAACAACAAAAAGGACACATTATAATAGGAACCAGTAACAATGCATGAAATTCTTCAAGTTCTGTGGTTTTGGCGTTAGCGAACCCATCAGTATTTATCCAGACAAAGTGGCTTCATGCAAAAATCCATCATTTGTAGCGTCTTCTACAGAACCTGTCCAGCCCAGATTGGGGCCTTTCTTTGGCCTTGAAATACTTGGGCTTGAGGGCTTTTATATTTGGGGAATTTAAACCGGACAAAGAAGGTTAAGCAGGAGAAGGAGCAGGAGGAGTGGAAGAAAGAAGCATGTATTTCTGAAAGAGAGAACTCTAGCAGCTGTCGGAGTCAAGCTGAGACAGCAGGGTTCTATTTTTGGAGGTGTGAGTGGGATACTACTAAGCTCCTATATGGCACTAGAATGACAAGGAATGTTTAAGTTTCTTTGTACGTTGAGACCCCTTTATATGAACATCGTCCTGTAACAGAAAATTCAATCAATACATCATTTGTGAAATAATGAACTAATGTAACGTGTATTTAAAAGCACAAGGTTCACACTTTACTATACACTGAGTCGTATGGATGTGGCCAGCTAAGCTGTACTCTGCAACCAGCAGAAAATAAACATATTCTGTGCAATAAACTGTACATAGGACACTGGTGGGGGAAAAAATAAATTAATATAAATAACATAAACATAATGAACACGTGTCTGTATATTATGTGAACATTTTATGAGAATTTCAGAAGCCAGAAGGAAGCTGTCATGTCTTTGTGTGGCTTCTTGTACTATAATCTGTAGATGCCAATCTGCGCATGATTGCTTATCTTTCTATAATAAATTTGTTCGCTGCAAGCCAGATATACAGTAATGACTACCAGGTATTTTGCTTCACGTTTATCTCAGTACTGTAATGGTAAGTACCTGCACTGTACTGGATAGCTTTTTCCCAGTAGTCTCTCCTGGTGGATAACATAACATAGAAAGGACTGGTCAGAAAATAGCACCAACATTTTATAAGTAAAGTGAGTTTTTGTTTATAGTGAAACACAAAAATATTTGAATGAATGAATGAATAAATGGATGAATTAATGAATTACATGCCTTTGGAGATGTGCATGGCTTTTCTGTTTGCCAGAAAACCGCTATATATAGATTGTTTCGCATTTGTTTGCCTGGCTAATAAAGTAATACAATTCACACCACCGGAAAAATATGTGCTCCGGTCCCAAAAATAGAAAAACAGTCACCCTCTGTCTTTTGAAGTGACAGCGCACGTTGTGTTTCCTGTGCTTCAGAATCCAGCAGAAGAAAGAAATCGCACTTCCTTTGCACCTCAGACGAGAGGCCATAAGAATGAGAAGAGCAGACAGGTTTAAATCAGCTTGTGAGCAGAAGTGACTGAATGAGTCATCAACACCAGCTGTGTAATGTCCTAATGCAGCCTCACCCCCCCCCCCCCCCCCACCCCCCACCCCACCAACATAAAAAAAAATTACCCTGGAAATATAAATATTGAATATCGGCTGTGATGACATCATTTGGACTTATGGGGGAGAACTTCATACCAGTTGCTGGAAGGAAGATTTATTACCAGTTTCTGTAAATAGTATCACTTTTCTAAAGTTAAATAGCTTTTGAAACATGAGTATGGGAACAAGTAAAACTCTCAAAATAAAATAAAAATAAAAACAGACATGTGGAAAGGTATAGATTGGGACTGAGTATACTTTTCATACATTTGTTCACAGTACTTGTGCTTTCACTCTTGGTAGTCACATTTAAATGAAAATAAACAACTTGTATATAAATTTACTCTAATTCTGATTTACTCTTTACTTTGCATGGTATAATGACCCAGTGAACACATTTGCAGTGAAAAGTCAGTGAAACACCATCTGGGCTTTCAGGTGAAAAGTGAAAAGCTTTCTAGCCGACTAGAACATATCCTGGCTGTACCTGGATAAGACCTGAGCCATGTTGGGGTTAACCTAGTCCGTTTATGTCAAAACTTCTCTCAACCTGATTTCCACCCCTCTAGACGTCTAGATT
Source organism: Anguilla anguilla (assembly GCF_013347855.1). NCBI lineage: Eukaryota > Metazoa > Chordata > Actinopteri > Anguilliformes > Anguillidae > Anguilla > Anguilla anguilla. The sequence continues at coordinate 55,281,032 of NC_049207.1, read as the reverse complement.
GTTGTTTATGCTCCCTGTGGAGGGGCAGTATGGCATATGGTCTCTATATAACACACTCATTCCTTCACTCATAAGGCAATGATAAACGTCTAAATGACTATGTCTCATTTACATGACTCTGATGAAGACACAGTAGCGTCTAAGTGCATCACTTTTATTTTACACCATTGAAGGGCTCATTTTGCATCTGTGTGCTCCAGACTTTTTTGTTTTACAATAATAAATGTGTTTGCTAGCTTGCTTATTTAGCTAACTAAAGTTAATTTTAGCACGAAATCTTTTATCTTGGCCTTGATTACCATTTTAACAATTCTTGAGTCAAGGTAACAAGGTTGAAGCCATAATTCTGCCTATGAAAAACTCAATGAATGTCAGTTTTCTACACAATTTCCCAAATAACTGTTTTATTTTGATCCTTTGAACAGTATTTTGGCCTATTGCTGCCATCTACTGTACCTATAATGTCTGACCTGAATTTTGGTCCTATTTCACTCCTACTACTGTACATAGGCTGCTGCATTGCATTGCACCTGGTGCAGTGCACGTTTTTCATCCAGCTTAAATAATCAATGTTGTGTCTGTAATAGCTGTAGGCATGGATACAGAATCTCTGGCTGGAAGCCATTTTTGGGGCACGTGGAGTTCAAAAGACGCAGCTATAGTGCTGCAAAATGACGTTGTGTTGTAATTAGTTTAAAGTTAAAACAACAGATATGTAATTAAACATGTTTCCATCAATCATGAGGTCAGGAGATAATAAATTGCATACATACTGGGCCCTTGGACCATGTTTGAACAACCTGTTGTGGTCTCATTAATCTCCTATTAAGAAGAGGGACATGTGAGACAGGCTGTCCACCACTAGGGGGAGTGCACGGTCCACAGCCCTGTTACAAAAAAACTCCAAGAAAAGAATGGCTTTTTGAAGACTTTCATCTTGTAAACAGTACAGTTATTTGATGATAATAATGTCCTACTAATTCAACATTTGCAGCACTTACTGTGACTTTGTAAGAAAAATTAGCTGTTTGGTATTTGTTTTAGTAGCACCTTGCTGTTCTATCAGGAAAGCACATACCTGTAAGAAGGTTAGCAT